>NW_026571447.1:31309664-31494664 GCF_026225935.1 Boleophthalmus pectinirostris
GCGTGGAGTGATGAGTGCGTCTGCAGGTGTGTTTCGCTGTGCGGTCGCTGTCTGCTTCGTGTGTGTTTGCGTGCGCTGCGGGTGGTGCGGCTTTGTAGTTTACTGAAGTTGTGCTGGGACACCCGAGTGGATTCGTGTATAGTTTGCTCTGGATTCTGTGGCGCGTAGTCGTTTATTGATGGGGTTGGCGGCTTAAGAGCGCGTCTAATAACCCAGAAAATACAGTAGATTTAGTGTTTAGTTCCACTTTAACTTCTTGCAAATTTTGAACTAGTCACTAAACTCTGGTGAAAACTTGGCGATGACAGTTTTGTTTTTAACACCTGTAAACCTTTGTCCCCTTCAGTCGTACGAGTCTCGCATGGGCATGTCTGCGGACACAGAGGGGGAGGCGGAGGAGGAAGAGGAGGCGCCCGAGTCTCCGGACGACGCCAGCGACGATCAGAGAATCATCATCAAGAAGGAGGGCAGAGACAGCAACGCGCGCCGCTACTAAAACCACACTGTATTTATCTGCACCAGTTACCATGGAAACCACATGCCGGCTTAACCAATCACACACTCAGACATAGAACAGAGGTGGGCGATGTAAACAAGACAAGCTGAAATGACTTGAGTTCAAAATATTGAGTTGTTTTTACTTAGATTTATTGAGTTATTTGTTCCACATTGCTCTGTTCTGTCTGGTTTCAGTATATTGTTTTCTTATTTCAAGGCATTATCTGACAATGGAGTAAGTAGGCTTTTTTTCTTTTTCTTTTTTTCAAGTACCGTAAAAACAAAATTGCCAAAAATACACTCTAGTAAAGCTACCTTTTTAGTCCCTTGGAAGATCTTTTTGCCTTGAAATGAGGATTTAAAAACAATATCAGATATAGTCCAATAAGGTTCATTTGGTCTTCTGTTATTAGGTTCTTTTTTTTTAGACCAAGGCTACCTTTATATGATGACAGTCTGAACAGAAGACGTAAAAGTGGCGTCGCGTCTTTACTTTTTATTCCGCGTTTAGATGAGAGTTTTTGGGAGGAAATCTGCATGCATACGGTGGCGCAAAAGTGTGTGGAATTCGATTGGGTTTACATACCAGGCGGCTCGGTGGCGATGTTTGTGACGTAAACGCGTACGCGACGTGAGCAGATCTGACCAGAGTTTTCTTCTTGGGCAGTGTAGACGGAAACGCTACGGCGGAGCGTATTCAGCTTTTCCACTTTGGAGGGTAACGGTAAATGGTCAAATTTTTCTGTAGCGCTTTTCCACCTTCAAGGCTTTACAATAAGGAACCACTCACCCATTCACACACCAGTGTACGCAGACACTGTGGGCGAGGTAGGTTAGGTGTCTTGCCCAAGGACACAACGACAGCATTCATCTGTGGGAGCTGGAATCACACCAACCAAGGCCAGTGGATCTGACCGTTCAACCCTGTTTATGTCAAGAGCAGGATTTGAACTGCCAACCTTCAGATCAGTGGGCAAATGCTCTCACCAACTTTGCATTTTTAAGCCCCAAAAACGCAGTCACAGTCTAAACGAAAAGCACTTCTGATCAAATATTTTGCCGTTTTTGCCCGCCAGCGTTCTCGTGTAAACAGACCCCAAGAGTTTGTTTTCATATCTGACAGTTTCGACTGCTCAGGTATGAAAACAAACTCTTGGTCTGAAAAAAAGAACCTAATAACAAAAATATCGGATCACCTTGAGACTCGTCTAATAATTATGAATGACTAAACAAATTAATAACTACTCAAAACAACATATTCTTCCTTTTAACTATTCATGTTTGGTGTTTAACTCAATCAGACATTTTTTTTTTACAATAAAATGTGCATTTACTAATTTGCGGTCCACAAAGAATGTAAAATAGAAAACAAAAACCTAGTGCTAACCAAGGTCTTTTTACATTTTTTGCCTACCCTAACATGCTTGATATTCTGATTTCTGAAACTTTATATCGCCCACCTCGGTTCACACACTTCGAAAAAGAACTATTATAAGGAATGTATGCTTTCAGACACTTGGCACAACACCCTCACTTCTACTATAATGCCATTTGTGACCTATAGCCGACCAATGGGCTCTCGTCTCCACCTTATTGTTGAATGGCACAATGTATACAGTTAATGTAACCACCTGATTAAAAAACACCAACCACGCTGCGAAAAATTTATGTTAGAATGAGTTGAAATGGCTTGAATTCAGAATACTTAATAAACTTGACTAGATTTGACGAGTTTACTACCTGATTTCAAAACATCTCTTGACTGGTTTCAAGATCTTTCCGCTCGAAATCATAAAATATCCCGATAAGCTATGAAAATGTTCTCTATTTTTCTTCACTGATAATTAATTGTGACGTGAGAATCAACGTTTTGAAACTAGTCCAGAAATTTTATGAAACGAGTTAATCAATTCCGGGTTTTGTGGGTTCGTCAAGTGAACGTCTAAACTTCTCAAATCAACTCAAATTCGGTTCTGAATTCGAGTAATTTTGACAACTTGATGTATTACTTTTTGCAGCGCAGAGATGTAATGTAAATGCACCAGTACTACTAAATCACAAGATGGTAATGTGTTTGTATAGTGTAATGCTGGTTGAATGAAAGCGAATTTTTTAAGACAACATTTTTATTTCACTTCACTGAATGAAAACCTTAAAACTAGTCGGTTCAGAACTCACAGGCTTTGTACGATTGTAAATGTACAAGTCTTCATTCTGGTGCATCGTCAGTTTTCTATGGTAAAGCTGTGTACAAGCTCTCCTCCATTTCTCAACACATTCCTCTGCGTGTATCTGATAAAACCTGCAAATATGGCCGCCACAAAGGTTTAAGAGGTCCCGGACTGCAGGAGAACGCTACTAGAATGTTTATTACCAATGTGAGGACTAAACCAGGACTAAAGCAGATCCACACTAGAGATAAAACAGGAGAAGGTACACGAGGACTACCTAAGGACTAAACCAGGACTAAAGTTAGTCTATTATAGAACTTAAACTGGTTTATTTCAGGGCCAAAGAAAGAAGACCAAACAAGCCTAAATTTTGAGCAAGCCAAAGCTAAACTAAACTAAATTAGAAGGAAGCCACAAAGTCTAAACTTGTCCAGGTCTAAGGCTACGTTTATCTGATGACGGTCTGAACAGAAGACGCAAAAGTGGCGTCGCGTCTTCACTTTTTATTTCGCGTTTAGACGAGTTTTCGGGAGGAAATCTGCATGCATACGGTGACGCAAAAGTGTGTGAAATTCGATTGGGTTTGCACGCCATCTGACATGTTTCTGTGTACTGTATGTTTGTGACGTAAACGCGTACGCGACGTGAGCAGATCTGACCAGAGTTTTGCGTCTTGGGCAGTGTAGACGGAAACGCTACGGCGGAGCGTTTTCAACTTTTCTACTCTGGAGGGTGGCTTCAGATTTTTGCGTTTTTTAAGCCCCTAAAACGCCGTCACCGTCTAAACGAAAGGCACTAAAACCGATAAAATATTTTGTCGTTTTTACCCGCAAGCGTTCTCGTGTAAACAGGCCCTAAAACCAGCAGGACCAAACCAGCAAGATCTTAAAAGAGTTCCAAACTAGGCCTTAACCAAGTCTAAACTAGCACTAAGGACAGTAATAGGACTATACCAGGACTAAACTAGGATTAAAGTAGGATTAAACCAGATCTATACTAGGACTAAAGCAGTGAGGTCTTAACTAGAACCAGGACTAAACCAAAACATGTCAAACATAGACCGTGCTGTGTGAATATTCTGCGTACAGTCCTGGTGAAATGATGATGGCGGACATTATTGCAGGTCACTAAACTACAAACCTCAGCTTTTAGTAAAAATCTGTGCTCCAGCGTAGCTCCATTAGCCTTTGCCACTCTTTGTTGGAAAAGGCTTTTTGGCCAATTATCGCTCGCGCCACCGAAGGAACCTCTGACTCCTCACATATGACCAGTGGATTGTTTCTGAACTACAACTATGACTGCACACTGCTTTCAAATCTACTGCGACACACGCTGCAAAAAACAACGTCAAAATTGGTGCGAAATGACTTGAATTTAGTAGTTTCGAGTAGTTTTAACACGTTGAGATTAATCACTTATGACCTAAAATTACTGGGTTGTTTCAGCATAAAAACACAAGCAATGTTGACAATTTTTAAGATAATGTTTTAAGTCTTTTTCATACTTTTTATGTTAATCCAAAGCAAATATTTCGATTGCACTTTACTCAAAATTTCTTCTTCCAATTAACATAAAATATTAAAATGGAAAAGATGCGATACATGATACACGTATTTGAATTTGTCAACATTTTCTGGCCTTAATTACTTAAAGAGAAGCAAAATTCGACAAAAAATGCAAATACAGTAGCGTAATTGCATCTAAATTTAAACAAAAAAGTAAATTTCAAGTCATTTTAACTAATTTGAATTTGTGTTTTTGCATCGCACTCCCATGGCGCTACCCCTGTCCCTGCTGTATCCAGAATGTAGGCTCAGCTTGGGCAGTTTTGATTGTATTGTATGAATTTTCTGTACATAGAATGATGAATATTATATAATGTTATTATTACTACTATTATTGCGGACAGTCTGTATACTTCATCTGCACAATTTAAGAAAGAGCAGTTTATAATTTTATATTTTTGTTCCCATCAGAAGAAATCATTGTAATAGCATCAGTAAAAGGTATATGATAAAATAATAATAGTAGTAGTGATAAGGTTGATATCTCCGGCTTTACGAGTGTCACCTAATTTATGTGTAATATTGTTGTAATTTAAGAATATTTGAAATACAAATGAGTGAAAATGGCACTTGCTGTGATGCCTAAAAAACTGTACATCTCACGTGGTCCATCTTTCACCGGGTGATATTTGAAGCTATATTTAACATTTTTATGATAATTTTATTTACACGAAAATTGAAAATCTTTTGTTATAAGAATGTAAAACTATGTGCTCCTCACTCCCTCTCTCCACCCCCTCCTCCACTCTCCCTCTGTGTCTCTTGCTGTTATGTCTGTGTATAGCCTCTCAATGTGCAGTGCTAACCTCGTCGGTAAATAAAAGCCTGTTGTTTTTGAGTGTGACGTTAAGAAGGAACAAAACATTGCATTGATTAAATAAACTTATATTAGCAAACTATGTTACTATCGGAAAGTGAAGTGAAAAGGGGTACAGTGGCGATGGTGATGGATTATGCTGACCAGTTGTTGTTGATGAGAACTGTCAAAACATTACGAAATTCATAATAAAATCACTATATGACATCTCAATTTCATTCATTTTAGTTACAGTAGAAATATTTACACGAGAAATATATATTAATAAAGACGTTTCAAGAATGTAATACAAAAAAACTGATAATTTGTTAGTGACAAGACTCTTAAACTTATATTATCTTTCTAAAAATTATGCGTTTTGACGTTATATAGGCTTATAAAACGATATATGGTCATCTGAAACCTTCTAATTAAATGCATTGTACTTTCAAGAAATACCCACAAGACAAATACATGCATTATGGGACCACACATAGCCTCTCATTAAATTAGCTGTATCCATAATCTATTGACCACACATAATTGAGTGGTTTGATACTGCTGACCATAGACCATAGGCCTAATCTTATTCTATATACACTAGGGATGTAACAGTGACCAAAATATCATGATATTATATCGTCAAAAGACTCACAATAACATCGTGGGCTGTCACAATACATTGAATTACAAGTTTCTTTGCTTAAATGCATTGTTTTATAGTAGTAACAGCTTATAAACATCGGGAACTACATATCCCATGATTCATTTCAGCGCAAACAACACGAAGAAATATGTTTTTTTACTTGAATTCTTGGGATTATACGAAATATATTTAATAAATAATTAAATATAATTAATATTAAATATAATAATAATTAAATATTAAATAATTTACAAAATTATTCACACCAAAATCTTGTCATGGTATTTTAAAAGCAGAAACGTGTCCCATCTACAATTATATTAACGTCTTGAAAATATCACAATAAATATCATACCGTGAGAAGCGTATCGTGATAATATTGTACCGAGAGATTTAGATATCGTTACACCCCCAATATGCAGTTTATGGACGTGGTTCTCAAACTCTTCACCATGTATTGTTGTTTGTCTTTCTGAGTATCACCAGATCTAAACCAGGACTAGGTCTATGGGAGGCATACGGTAAATTAGGGTTAAACTAGGGCTAAAACGACACTAAACCATAGATAAGACATTTATAAATAATTATAATCCCAAATTTGTTAGTTAGTTAGTTAGTTAGTTTAATGGGACAGTGCACAGTTTACATTAACCTTAACAGGAGAGATGCTTTGTACCAGGTTGTAGCACCAATACTAATTTCCACCTGTAGTCCCTGGACAGGTTAATTAATTGATTATATTTAAATGAAATTGAAATGAGGACAAAATTGCAAAATAATGAATAGATTTGTGTTGATATAAAACATTCAAACAGCAGAGAGCCCAGTACGATCAGTGTTACCATAGTTTGAGAAACACTGGTGTATACTGACACTAGCACATTTCCATCACTAGGTGGACCTTTCCCACTGTATGACACGGACCTCTTACGCCATCTAGTGACCAATTGTAAATCAAACCTTTTCCAAACTGCATTACTCTTTCATCTTGTATTTACACTGTCCCAGATCAGCCCAGGCTACTCAGTGAACTGTCATTTTCCAAATATAAAATACTATTATCCATCCATTTGAATTACCATACTTAAATTTGCGCCTAAATTTGATACGTGTGCTTATTATTTATATGATCATTGAAATGGTAAAGTCTAAAAGCACCAGTGGTGACCAGACATCCCTATTTACCTGAGAGTTTTGAACCCTGTGTCCTCTGTCCCAGCAGATTTCTCCAAAACCACTGATTTGTCCCAGTTTTATATAAGAAATGTCCCAGTTGTTTCTTATTTTTGACCATTTTATTGCCCACCAACAGTAAAGAGGGGGATAGATTGTCATTTGATAAGATAAAACACAGAAAACTGTAATTGAAAATGGTTACAGCAGAAGTCCCTCAGATTATGGCTGACCCACAAATGAGTTGAGAATGGACAATGTTACGTGCTCTTTTCACTATTTTATTTACATCAACCATCCCAACCCAAGTGTGTCCCAGTTTAGAATTTTGAAAATCTGATCACCTATATGTCCCTATTTACCTGGGACAGTCCCAGTTTTGAGCCCAGTGCCCCCTGTCCCATCAGATTTATTTAAAACCATGTCCCAGGTGTCCCTATTTTGACCAATCTGATCTACACCAGGTCTAAATCTGGACTAAACTGAGATTAAACCAGGACTACATCAACTCTAAACCAGGACTAAACTAAGATTAAAACAGGACTACATCAGGTCTAAACCAGGACTAAAACAGGACTACATCAAGTCTAAACCAGGACTAAACTAAGATTAAACCAGGACTACATCAGGTCTAAACCAGGACTAAAACAGGACTACATCAAGTCTAAACCTGGACTAAACTAAGGAATTAAAACAGGACTACATCAGGTCTAAACCAGGACTAAACCAGGACTACATCAAGTCTAAACCAGGACTAAACTAAGATTAAACCAGGACTACATCAGGTCTAAACCAGGACTAAAACAGGACTACATCAAGTCTAAACCAGGACTAAACTAAGATTAAACCAGGACTACATCAGGTCTAAACCAGGACTAAAACAGGACTACATCAACTCTAAACCAGGACTAAAACAGTATTACATCAGGTCTAAACCAGGACTAAACTAAGATTAAAACAGGACTACATCAGGTCTAAACCAGGACTAAATCAAGTCTAAACCTGGACTAAACCAGAATGGAACCAGGACTACATCAACTCTAAACCAAGACTAAACAAGGACTACATTATGTCTAAACCAGGACTACATCAACTCTAAAACAGGACTAAACCAGGACTACATTAGGTCTAAACCAGGACTACATCAACTCTAAACCAGGACTAAACCATGACTACATCAGGTTTAAACCAGGACTAAACTAAGACAAAACCAGGACTACATCCATCAAATTTAAACCAGGTCTAAGCTAATGTTAAACCAGGATTGCATCAGCTCTAAACCAGGACTAAACCATGACTACATCAGGTTTAAACCAGGACTAAACTAAGATTATACTAGGACTACTTCAACTCCAAACCAAGACTAAACCAGGACTACATTAGATCTAAACCAGGACTAAACTAAGATTAAACCAGGACTACATCAGGTTTAAACCAGAACTAAACTAAGATTAAACCAGGACTACATCAGGTTTAAACCAGGACTGCCACCATTTTTGACTAATCTGATCCCTGCCAATAGAAAAGATGAGCATAAAATTGCCATTTGTTTAGCCAAAATATAGAAAACTGTTTGCAAATGACCACAAAAAAAAAAAAAAAAAAAAAAAAAAAGCAATAACACAAGTCTCCCCTGACCCGGTCTGTCCCAGTTTAGAATGTTGAAATCTGATCACCGTGACCAAAACTATGTCTTTTCTGGGGTCATCAGCTGGACTTTACCCCCCAGTCGCTGCGCATGTTATTTCGTGCGTAAAAGCGGCTCTTGCGCGCTGACGTCTCCGTGCGTAAAAGTGTTCGTGAATCCCGCTCGTGACGCTGGTGTGGGAGACTCCGAGCAGGCAGAGGCACAGGCGAGCAGCAAAAACAGTGAAGGTTTGTGGGTCATGGAAGAGAGAGGCTAAAAAGGAGAGGACTTTTTCGCTCGGAGCCGCTGCAGAAGGACCGGATCGGTGCTGGTCGGCCCGGGACTCGACCCAAAACACACCGGGAAAGAGCGACTGAACCCGGGGTTTCTCTGCAGCGCCTGCCTGGTGAGGTGAGAACCATGCTACAATATTATCAGCATTTTCCACATCTTTTTGTCCCAGCTTTGATTGCATTGACGAATTTATTTACTTAATGCATTTTTGGGAAGTGCAAATATATTTTAATTTCTCTTAGTAATATTTAAAAACACATTTGAGTGCACTGTGACAATTTTTGTGATTTTTTTTTTTTTTCTGAAGCAAACATGCACACACTAGTTTTCCAATTTATTGTCTAGCTAGTTTGGGGACAATAGGAGATTAACTCAGGTTAGGGGAGCTCTGTATTATTCTCAATAAATAGTAAACTCGGAATTGTCTGGTCTTTTTCAACACGAGCAGAGTTATATCATGTGCATGGTTCATTGCAGCTAGCTCCTCAGGCTAAAGCTAGCAAATGAAGCTTGACTAATGTATTGCAGACTTGTATATATCATACTATGGACTGTAGATTCTTCTTTTTAATTGCAATCTATCATTTTGAGCTTGATTTATATCCACATACTTTGAATTTGATCGGAATTATCTCCTTGTTTAGAGTTCAGAGGCTTTGTTGACATCTACAGCCAGGCTTCCAAAATGCATCAAATATCATAACATATTTGTATTTACTCATTTTAGCCTTACTTAGCTTTCCAAATCTACTACCTGCTTGTATCCACGGAGGCGTTATTGTATTTTTTTTTACCTGGAATGTTGCACAGTGTAGCTTTTTTGTACTCATATGCAGGGCTGGGTATCATTAAGAAGTTGCTGATACGATACATATCTCGATACGTAGGCCACGATGCGATACATACCTCGATACATAGGCCACGATACGATACATACCTCTATACATAAGCCACGATGGGATACATACCTCGATACGTAAGCCACGATGCGATACATACCTCTATACATAAGCCAAGATGGGATACATATCTCGATACGTAGGCCACGATACGATACATATCTCGATACGTAGGCCACGATACGATACATATCTCGATACGTAGGCCACGATACGATACATATCTCGATACGTAGGCCACGATACGATACATAGCTCGATACGTAGGCCACGATACGATACATAGCTCGATATGTAGGCCACGATACTATACATATCTCCTTATAGTGCACTTTTGATTCGATATGATTCAATAAAAATTAATGACTAGTCATTGATAAACTACTTCTTGTGCAAAGTTCATATGAAACACAAACATTTTACCCATCAAAACTGTGAAAATGTTAAACGTGTCGCATAAACAAGTTTCCTTCCCCTAAACAAGCAACAAAACTGTAGCACTGTAACAAAATAATGTAATAAAATTTACCAAAAAAATACTCTTGGCGATATATCGATACAGCAGCGACCAATATCTAAGTCATGCTTTTAATACCTCGTGAGTTGTGTGGTCCTCTGTGTCTTTTATTTATTTATTGTTTTTATCCATTTTATTTTTTAGTACTGCTTTTATGTATTTATTTTATTATTTTTTGTTCATTGATTTTATTTTATTATTATTATTATTATTATTATTATTATTATTTTATTTATTGATTCTATTAGTTTCCTCATGGTTGAAACATAATTCTGCTGTTTTTTTTTTAACTTTGCTATGTGAAGCACTTTGGAAACTGTCTTGTTTATAAATTGTGCTATACAAATAAAGTTGGATTGGAATATCAGTACCATATCATCACATTGAATGATACGATATATTGATATTAAGATGTTTTTGCACACCCCTACACATATGTTTATTCAATTACAAGTGTTTTAAGTTTTATGGCTGAAAGAACAAAAGGAGGAAGAGGAAATATTGCTTCCTTACTGTGATAAGGCTCACCTCTCCACAGATCTGATCAGACCTGGGACTTATCTCTATGTAGATTATTCCTCTGTGGCTTTAAATGTATCAGTCTAAGCATAAAAATCACTTTCCATGAACGAAAAGCTGCACAGTGAAGCCTTTACTGGAATGACAAAACAAATTCTAGTAATTAATTCATTAATGTGGCTGTAGTGTAAACAGTACGGCGTGTGCTCAGACGACCTATGTCTGATAACGTGTATTAATATAGTTTCCTAATCCTCTTACGTATTTGACCCTAATCATGAACACATCTGCTCTTCAGTTTGGAAATAAAATAAACTTAAATCTTCCACAGTTTACAAGTTTCTCTGTTGTTCCTGTTGCCCGCTGGACGAACACCTGTATAGTTCATTTTTTAGTTTGACTGATTCAATGTCATCAGTACGCAGGGATTTTTATATTATGCAATCCTGGTACATTAATGGCTATATGGACGTGGAAAGTATTAAAGATTTCCAGTGCGTTTATAACTGCACCGTTTACTAAAACTGCTCATAAAGTGCTCTGAAAGGAAACCTGATTTGATGTGTGTACAAAAGTGGCAGCAGCAGTAATGGGGAATTATTATGTAAGAGAAATTAGTGGCCTGGAAAGAAGCAGATGGGACATGGGTTATGCAGTTACTGGAGTGCAGACAACCTTCGGGATTTCACCTTGGTTAAGTAACTCTTGTTAATGTGATGGGTGGTAGGGCTGGATGATTTGGGAAGAATATCTAATTGCGATGTTTCTTACAAGCGCTCTGATTAGATTTGGGATTTAAGCTTCACATTTTAAAAGCTTCCACGAAAATTGGCAAAAAGACTGAAATATGAACTAACAAACTAATACTAGAATCGCATGAATTTCATTTCAACATGTTCAATATGTAAGATTAAACCAGGACTACATCAACTCTAAACCAGGACTAAACTAAGACTAAACCAGGACTACATCAACTCTAAACCAGGTCTAAACCGGGACTACATTAGGTCTAAACCGGGACTACATTAGGTCTAAACCGGGACTACATTAGGTCTAAACCGGGACTACATTAGGTCTAAACCGGGACTACATTAGGTCTAAACCGGGACTACATTAGGTCTAAACCGGGACTACATTAGGTCTAAACCGGGACTACATCAGGTCTAAACCAGGACTACATCAACTCTAAACCAGGTCTAAACCAGGACCACATCAACTCTAAACCAGGTCTAAACCAGGACTACATCAGGTTTAAACCAGGGCAAAACTAAGATTAAACCAGGACTACATCAACTCTAAACCAGGTCTAAACCAGGACTACATTAGGTCTAAACCGGGACTTGACTAAGACTAAACCAGAACTACATCAGGTTTAAACCAGGACTTAACTAAGACTAAACCAGGACTACATCAGGTTTAAACCAGGACTTAACTAAGACTAAACCAGGACTACATCAACTCTAAACCAGGTCTAAACCAGGACTACATCAGGTTTAAACCAGGGCAAAACTAAGACTAAACCAGGACTACATCAGGTTTAAACCAGGGCAAAACTAAGACTAAACCAGGACTACATCAACTCTAAACCAGGTCTAAACCAGGACTACATCAGGTTTAAACCAGGTCTAAACCAGGACTACATCAGGTTTAAACCAGGGCATAACTAAGACTAAACCAGGACTACATCAGGTTTAAACCAGGACTTAACTAAGACTAAACCAGGACTAAACCAGGACTACATCAGGTTTAAACCAGGACTAAAACAAGACTAAACCAGGACTACATCAACTCTAAACCAGGTCTAAACCAGGACTACATCAGGTTTAAACCAGGTCTAAACCAGGACTACCAGGGTTTGGGATTTAAGCTTCACATTTTAAAAGTTTCCACGAAAATTGGCAAAAAGACTGAAATATGAACTAACAAACTAATACTAGAATCACTTGCTTTTCATTTCAACATGTTTGGAAAGGTCCAAACTAGGGATGCAAAATGAAAATTTGTAGCCGAAAGTGAAACTGAATATCAAATGCGATTGTTAAGTTTTTCAATATTTTTTTAAGTATTGCATAAATAGCCTAGAATAAATTTTTAGACATGTTTTTGAATGTTTGTTTAATATTCTTTAAATATTCCAGTAGCCTTTCCAGTATACGAGTAGGTTTTTCATTCATATTAGGCTAGACCTTGAACCAAAACAATTCCAAAAAACTTAACAACAAACGAGTTATTGTCCTGAATATTAATAAAAATATTTCCACACTACCTGCATTTTAAGGAAGGCACCAGATCACCTTGTCACTGCAGGTTGTTTGATTGCGTCATTGCCTTTCGTGCAACTATTTGACTTTTAACTCACTTCACCGAAAGCCGCATATACCTTTTATTTTTTATTTTTTGGCAATATTCTGTCAAATATATTTGGTTTGCCGAATATTCGGTACACCCCTAGTCCAAACTATAGGATTAACAGTTAAAAAAATAAAATAAAATCTATCTGAATAAGACAGGGTATTTTGTTATATTTGGAGGAAATGATGGTACTTAAGAAATGGCAGACTTTGCGATTTGCTAATTGTGTTTAATCTTGCAGCTCTAATGGGTTGTACAGTCTAGTGGCTCAGAACTTTTGCTTTCTGTGTAGGTGTATTTTGTTGTTTTTTTTCCTCTATTCTCTATATATTTTTGTCATTTCAAGCAATTAAAACACCTGTAAAAGATACTAGAAGAGATCCTAGATACTAATTGATATTAAAAGTAGTCACAGAACTAAATGATGTAACTAACTATGCCGTTTTCTCCACCAGACTCAGTTATTAATATGGTATTTATATGGTCTGGTATCTCTGATTTCCAGGTGTTTTGGGGTTCGCCTCTTCAGCTGTCGCCATGGCGATGCGGGACTTGGTGGAGGCAGAATGTGGAGGGTCCAATCCCCTGATGAAGCTGACCGGTCACATGACCACAGAGGGCGGGGCCTGGAGACACCGGTCCACACCGACAGTGAGTTTTAGTGATAATGTGTCATTTAGATTATTGAGTTTTGTTTACTAGACTTATTTAAATTAAAGATCCTCAATTAAAACTGTTCTAAAGCTGTGCACATGTCCAAAATGCATGCGTGTAAATACTACGATGTGCCAAAGATTTTGTGATGGTTTGATACTGAACATGGTTTAAAACTTTAAAGCAATTCAATTTTTTTCTAACCATTCAAGAGGCCACATGAGCAGTTCAAAAGTAGCTAAAAACAATAGCTATTAGCCTTAAAAATTGTGATACATCTTTCTGAAGACCATCTGTTTTTCCTCTCTGCCATAAGGAAACTAAATTATTGCACTGAAGTTGAACAATACACAGCTGTACGAACTGTCTTGAATTAAATTTATTTAATGCTCATAAAACACTGACCATATGGAGGAAAAAGGATTTTTTTGGTCTGCTCTCTGCATGTCTGCTCAATGTGCGGCCAAGGTTCAATTTTTATTTAAAATGATTTTAACTGTTTTGTTTTTGTTTTTTCCAGATTCCTCCTGCTCCTATTGAAATCGCAACTGAGGAAGAGGTCAGTATGGACAAACTAAAGATCCACCAATATGCTTTTTTTTTTTTTTCATGGTCAGTGCAGATTGTTTTTGCATCAGAACAACCTTTGGCTGATAAGCTCTGCAGATATTTTGGGGACGATATAGAGCTCAACAATCCCACCCACTTCAAAGTCCACTCCGGTTCAGGGAGTAAATTTTAAATAGTTTTTCCATAGATAAAAAATTCTAATATTAAGAGTTCGAAGGCATTGTGGACGCTAATCAGAAAATCCATAACGCTGTTGTTTTAAGTCCAAAAGCATGTTTCAGCTAAATGTTTTAATAGCTTTGCAGGTACTTTTGGGCTCCATGCATAAACTATTTTGATTATCTTTCCCTAAATGTAATTGTATCTTAAAAATGTCTGTTAAAAAGCAGACCTTTTCCTCGAAATTTTGACATATTCTCTCCAGTCTCTGACAAACATTGCCTGGAATAAAATTTTTGTCTATTTTTTGTACTATATTGTTCAAGTATTTTGGTATTCATGTGTATATACAGTAGAACTTCATTTCATTTTCTATTTTCTGTATTTGTAGCTGGTGAATGAGTTCCTCCAGGCTCCCCCACGACCGCCACAAACGTTTGATATGGGACAGCTCTTGGAGGAGATGCAGCAGATCGATCAACAGAGCTACAGACAGGCGCCACAAAGGGGTACTTTTTATGATTAAAGAGCTCTACCTGAGTTTTATTGTCTTAAAAATATGAAAAACAAAACTAGTTCATTTTAAACGGTTTGCCAAGACATTAAATCTAACAATAACTAACATACACGTTCTGATTATTGGACAGTTGCTTTATAATCAGATGTACAGTACACAGTGGACTTATTTTTTCTTTTGTGTGATTAACTGTCTTAGCTCCAGACGTGGCAGCCCTGGCTCTCTCGGGTGACTGGGCGGCGGAGTTCCTCTCTGGGTCAGACTCGGCCTCCGCTCCCCTGGTGGCTCTGGGTGATGCTTCTGATGCTGACTGGACCAAAGAGTTTATCGCTGACGCTGCAGGTATCTTCTGTTTCCTAATAGCATTACAGGCGCCGTCAGGGAAATTTACAACCTTCTCCAAGCCGTATTCTATATTTAGAGATTTAATTTATTCCTTATGCAAGTGATAAATTTAAATGCAACTCTCTGTTAGAGCTTTATTCCTTTAGTCGTTTATTTCTTCATTTGTTTAGTTGATTAATCAGTTGATGGTGTCTTCTTAGTTGACCAAATATCTGTATTAGTCGACTAATTTTTTTTTTAGATTATAATAATTTATATGAGACAGCAGAAAGATGAAGGTATGGAATGAGTTGTATTAAGAGTTTAATATGCATTTTTACATATAACTACATTGTTTTAGTACTTTTGAGTATGAATAGTTGTTTGTGCATGAACTCCTGCGCAGTTGTAATCAGATACAACCCGATACATAATAATTTTGAGATCTTTTGCCTCTTTTTAGCTGACTAATCGATCTGCAGGACGTCTTAAGAATTTATTTAGTCAACAACAGTGCTTTTCTGTGTAGCTTTACAACATTTTTTTGCCCTAGATCCGGGACGCTGGGCTGAGGAGTATCTGGAGCAGTCTGAGGAGAAGCTGTGGCTGGGAGACCTGGGAGACAAGGAGAGCGAGTGGTGAGAATTTTAAGACCAGTTAGAGTAAGATAAATGTGTTTCTCTCAGAAGCTAAAACTGTAACTTGCTGGCATTAAACTTTAAGATTTATAGTGTCGGTATATGCATATGCACGCACCTTGCACAAAGTTTTTATAAAGAGACACGTATGGGGTGTCCATGAACGTAGAATTCATACTGCAATAGACAGAGTTGACATTGTGATGTAAAATGTTTTTTTTTCCCATGTATTTGAGCAGATTAATCTTACCCTAGAACATATATTGTATAAGCAGCTCTTGAGGTCATAATATGTCGGCTGTCTGCTGCTGAGTTCAAGTGGATGAATCTGTGTAGTGTTATGGTGTTTTTTTTCCATTTGTGTTTTTTATCTTTTTCTAACAGGACAAAAGAATATCAAGCAGAAGATTTGAGGCAAGCAGCAAATGAACTTGTTGCCAAAGTTGACGACCCTAAATTACAAAACACAGAGGTGAGTTTCTCTGGAAAATATGTGACTGTTTGTGACTTTTTACCATTTCATTTTTCTTTTCATTTGTCAGCTTTCTTTGAATTGTGGTTCTTTTGGATACTGAAATTAAGAAACTAAACAAAAATTGTCAACATTAGCAACTTTTACATCATTTAAAACGCCAGTCAATGTTCTTATTATAACTTGCATGTTCATTTTTATTTTATTTTATTTTTTAGAACAGTGGGTGTAATTCAGGGTGTGTTTACACTTTTACTCATTTAGTCCTGGTTTGAGCCCAGTTTAGTCCTGGTGTAGACTTCGTTTGTTGCTTTTCTAGTCCAGGTTTAGTTTCTGGCTTTGTTGCATCTTAGGCTTCGTTCAGACTGCAGCCTGAAGTGACCCAAATCTGATTTTTTTGGCCCCTATGTGACCTGTATCTGATCTTTTAATGACAGTCTGAACGACACAGATCCGATTTTTTTTCAAATATGACCCAGGACACTTGGATATGTGCTCCTAAAACCGATACATATCTGATCTTTTGACATGCGACTTCAGTCTGAACGGTCAAAGCGCATTCATCCACCTACATGTGATCAACAAGCCACAAACGTCACTATTCTACGCTGAAGTAGGTGAAAATTGTTAATGAACTCCGCGTCACTGAAGCGAAGCACATCACCACTCACCACTCTTGGCTACGTCTCCACATCCACACGTTCCTTTCAACGGACTGTCCCACAAAACGCCATAAACCTCGTCCTTCTCTTTCTCAATCTCCTCCTTGTTGTTCATGTTCTGGCTCCGGTACAAGAGAAACTTTAAAATCTCCAGGTGCTCGATGCTCGCGTCCATGTTTGGACAACTTCCGTAAACACAGAGACGCTCGCTGCAGGTTAACGTCGTCATGTTCTCCAGTGCACATGTGGGACACTTTTGGGCCGTTTAAAGTTCACACTGGAGTCACATACAAGTCGCATTTAATTGGAAATGTGAACGACCTCGCAAAAACATCGGATTTCACAAAAAAATCGGAATTGAGCATTAAGCCCTGCAGTCTGAACGTAGCCTTAAAAAACATGTCACCTTACTGTGGAAATATCGTTCCTTAGGCTACAATCTTCCACAGATTTGCATATATCTCCATTCAGAATGTTCCAGATTTTGCGGTTAACTTTTTATTCCATGGAGTGATGTTGGTGATGTTGCTTACAGTCTGTAGTTTGATATATTTATGTACATCAATACATCAGTGTACAGAAATAAATACAGTGTGAACGCACCCTTGAAGTATTTAAATTGTCCGTAAATGTGGGTTCTTTTTGTTGATCATCTTTTCAAATGGTTCTGTTCACATTCTTCTCTCATAATTTCTGTCTTGTCATTTGTCATTGTGGCTTTAGTTCCTGCGCTTCGTTAGGCAGATTGGGGAGGGCAGTGTGACAGTGGAGAGCAGCACAGACAAACATCTCACAGATAAAGCTCAGGCCAAGGAGGCTCAGAACTGGGCCTCCAGCTTCAACCAGGTACGGGTCAATGCCCTCACCACCAGGGGGCACAAGGGAGCACACTGGAAAACTATTAGTACACTTCCCCTACAGTGTGTACTGCCCTGGGTTTAACTAGAAGCTGCACTGTACAAAACAATTATTAATCTGCAAATATCATGATTTAATAGAAGTGTTTTGCTGTTTTTAACGTATCCTCCTGGGACCCAAAGAAAAAAATTGTATTGCAATATTTATATATATATATATATTGTGATTTTTATATTTGGAAGTAAATGAACACCTTAGCATTTAGATTTTGTTAATTTTATTTTTATTGATAATTTTATAACATGTCCTCTGTAATGGACACCGCAGACGTTTTGGTGTTAAATCCATCTAAAGAAAACAACTTTTTTGATGACCAGCATCTCTGACAAGCTTCTGAAGTCAGTTTTTTGACTCCCTTTTAATTTCTTAAAATCATAGTGCAGCCACAAACTAATTCCTACTGAGTTCATTTTTTATCCTGGACATACCCTATAATCGTCCAGTCCTATTTAGGCAGAGGAACCTAGTCCCCCCATTAAGAGTTTCAAATTAACACTTTCTAGTTTCTAATTAAGACTCAAAACACTATTCAAAAATCCTAAAGACAATGTACAAGTTAAAAATTATTTGTAACTTGTCAGCAATAAGAGGCGATAAATCCAAAAATGCCTCATATTAATCAGTCATGATTTACCTGTAAGTTTTAATTAGTACCATTAAAAAAAAAAAAAAAATTCAAATTTATTCCTCCAAAGTCTGAACTCAATTTTTTATTTTTTTAATTATAATGCAGCCACAAACTAACTCCTACTGAGTAAATTTTTTATCCTGGATATGATATAATCCTCCAGCCCTATTTCGGCAGAGTAACCTAATTCCTTCATCAAGAGTCTATCTCAAAACAATGTCCACTATAAAGGACACAGATGAATGTGGCAGGTCTCAGGAGGATAATATAATATACAAAACCCTCACAACAAGAGAGTACAAGTTACCACATAGGAAAACTCTTACTACACTTCCCCAACAGTTTCTGCTGCATAAAACAATTCTTCAGAAAGGTTTTGATGCCATGTAAGTGTATTTTGGAGAAAGCTCTAATGATGAGAGTAGATAAATATGAATTATTATCAAAGTATTAAAGTAAAATGTATTGTTAAAGGTGGAATCAATTGCACTTGACAAGTAGAGCTGAAACTTTTTGGTTATTGAACAGCTTAAAATCTTCAAGACCATGTACAAGTAAAAATATAGTTGTAACTTGTCAGCGATAAGAGGCGATAAATCCAAAAATGAATCTGTTTTCCTCATTTAATCAGTCACGATTTTGGATTCAGTTGTCTAGTGTCTTTATTAAAAACAAATGCATAACAAAAACATTACAGACTTTTAATTAGTACCATTTAAAACTAAAATAGTCAAATGTATTCCTCCAAAGTCTGAAGTCAGATTGATCGCACGGCCTCATTTTAATACCAAGTGCAGCTTTTGAGTTGAATATGTTCCCATTATTTGACCTGCTCTTGAACGTGGCGTGTCATTTCACCAATTAACAGCTCCATCCGTCTGCTCTCCTGCTGTTTTCAATTGCTCCTACTTTATCCGTCCTACTTCACCGAACACTGTCCCGATACCCCCACCTTGCTCCTTACACTTCGCCATTGTAGTTCCTGGCCCAAACAGGAGGAGGCAGTCTTCCTCTTGAGCCTCCAGAGAGGGACGAGACCATTGAGAAAGATAAAGCTAAACAGGCAGAGAAGTGGGCAAAGGTCGTCAGGCAGGTAGGAGCGAAAATAAAGCTGAAATACGTCACAGTATCATTAAGTTTTTCTGTTTTCTCCTCAATTTTTAATACATCAATAATATTACTTTTTGAAACTTAACTCTGTTTAACTTTTCTTGTGGGGGTCTGCTACCTGCTGGTCTTCATAGAGATGTTAAGCTTTACCTGGAATGTTCCACAGTGCAGCATTAAACTTATCTATCTTTATATTTAGTGAATTGCAGGTGTTTTTATGATTCGAAAATACATACATTTGTACTGTGAGTGGGCTCGCCTCTTCACAGATCTGACCTGTGACACGCTTGTCCACATGGAGATAGATAGATTTACTTTGGTACATTTTAGGCAAAGCAACAGCATCTCCGTAGAAACGAGCAGTGTGGCGTTTGTGCACCTTTTAAATGTTACTTTACTTTAGTTATTTTGGAGTGAGAATGAGGAGATTTTTTTGGACCACAAACCAGGTCAAAACATGTGGATTTTACATTTTGCAAGAGTAAAATTTTAGTTTAAAAAGTCTCATTTCATTTCATTTTCATCGCTTTCTGTTCATGCCCTTCTAAATTTAACCTCATGATGATATTTTCGATCCAGAAAAACAACTTTAATATCAGCCTGACACTGGACACTGGCTAATCTTTCATTTCTCTGTGATCAGGTTTCCGAAGAGTCAGCAGAGGCCTGGGTGGACGAGTTTGCTACAGCAGGGCCAGATTTCCAACAGGCCAAAGCAGCAGTCGAGGTAAATAAAAATAACTTCAACGGTAATGTAACATCGCAATGTCCCGGCTCAGGATCAAGTCACAATATAACTATGTAAGAACTGAAGAAATGTTCATCTTAAGCCTTGTAGAAGCAACTCTTTTCCATTCAATCTATACTCCAAAAAAATAAGCCTAGATCAGGGGTGTCAAACTCATTTTGGTCCGGGGCCCATATCCAGCCTACTTTGGTCACAAAGGGGCCGGATCAGAAAACTCATGGCATATAAACCCCAAAAATAGCAATAAGTTCAAATATTTGTGCAGAGAAACGCAAATTTATTACAGAAATCTTTTTAATTGATGAACTCTTTCTTTTACAAAATATTATAATATTATGAACAACCTGAAACTTTAAGAAAAATGCTATTTTTGAGGGTGTCACGGTCAACAGTCAAAACGATCGTCCTTTAAGAGCGTTTGGAAAGAGACAAGTCTTCATTTGTGCTGCTCTGGTGGGAGGGGCCACGTACAGAGACACTGGAGATTCTGCTGTGCTCAGCGATGCAGAAAATGACCAATATTTTAATAAAAATATAATTAAAATATTTTAGTAGAAAATCAGCCAAGGGCCAGATTAAAGGTCTTGGAGGGCCGGATCTGGCCCCCGGGCCATATGTTTGACACCCCTGGCCTAGATGCTTTCTTCTCTTGTTGTTTAAAGTTAAGTTTATGTGACGTAATCACAGAGAAAGTTTGATTTTCCTGTAAATATCTTAAATTTAACGTTTTCTTCTCAGAGTGATGTGGATTTCTGGGAGAAGCTGCAGGAGGAGTGGGAGGAAATGGCCAAGAGGGATGCAGAGAGTCATCCCTGGCTGTCAGACTTTGATCAAATCCTCAGCTCCTCCTACGACAAGGTAACATCTCTATTTTGGGACAGAATACCTATAAATAAACCTAAAAACAGCTACGTTCACTTTATCATTATCTGTATAAAAATAAGACCGGACTGGGACCAAAGACTAAGACTCTGGAACAAAGATTGTGGAAGTAAATTAAAATTATTGTATGTTTCCAATCAAAAATGCATCCACTAAAAATCTACTGTAAATATTGTATCTGTTTGTAACTTATGTGTCTTGTATTGTCTGTTTTGGTGCACGTAGTTTATATTTTTATACGGACAGGTGTTGAAAACTAGAACTTGTGCTAAAACACTCAAAGCACTTAATGCATCTGGCTCGTCTAATGCGATTGTGATGTCCTTAATAAACATAAATAATAAAAATAAATAAATACTTACACTACACACACATGAACTTTCTACTTTTTCCTATTAAATCTAAAATAATTCTGAAGCAAAACAAAATGATGAGATGGCAACGAGTATTTTATTGCAAACATGAGACTTGGCTAATAAAATGAATACGGAAAAATGCAAAACTCCATGTCCAAAACAAACTGGATTGCACAACTTTTTGTGGTAATTCAGTAAATAAATCATACAATAGGAAAAACCTCAAACTTTGCTGCCTGATTTAATAGTTTAATAGCCAATTCCACCAAAGAAATCTCCTTTGTCCTCCATTAAACCATATTCATTCTTTATTATTCTTCTGTTCTTTACACGCGAATGCAACTTACTGTATTATAATGCAACATTAATTAAGTATATTGTTCTTTTGTCTTCATCAGGGATACCAGTTTGAGGAGGACAATCCATATTTATCCCACCCCGACCCTTTGTCAGAGGGCGTGAAGAGGATGGAGGCGGGCGACATACCTGGAGCCGTCCGCTTTTTCGAAAGTGCAGTACAGAAAGAACCAGACAATCAGCTGGTGAGGACTGTTCAGGTTACAGAATTATGGAATATTACTAAATACTTTGATTGTGTAATGCATTTTGTTTTACCGTTAGGCTTGGCAATATCTGGGGACATGTCAAGCTGAGAATGAGCAGGAGTTTGCAGCCATCAGCGCCCTCCGCAGGTGAGGGAAAGTGATACGAGTGAAAGTTACACCAGGGTTACAACTTTGCATGTCCTGTGTTATTCTACACTGAGCTTTTTGCCAGCGTGTAAAGTAATGTCCTCTTCAAAAATATACCTGACATGTATGAGTTTATAAGTCACCTTCACTAGACTCAACAGCCGCATGGAGCTTTATCTGCACAAATCAGAGTTTGGTTACAGGGTTACAGGGGTGTCTAAAGTGGAACCTGTAGGTCAGGGGTGTCCAAACTTTTTTCATCAAGGGCCACATATCTAAACACAGATGAAGTAGACTGGTCCTTAATACAGTGAATAATTGAAATATGTGCAAGTTTATCGCATTAGAATGAGCTATTAGACTTTATTCATGCAAAGATCCTTAAAACCAAACACTAAATATGAAATATTAGCTTTATCAAGGTAGATTTTCAACAAATTTGCAGTAAAAAGTAAATTTTTAATTGATGCAAGGTAATTTGGGCCAATTCACCTGGAAGCCTGAGGGTCAAGAAAAATTTGTCTGAGGGCCACATTTGGCCCACAGGCCGTAGTTTGGACATGCCTGCTGTAGGTCAAACGATGATTGAAGATTCACTGAGAATGAAATAATGATTTTTTTAAATTATAATCACATGGAAGGATGAATTGCCCACTGCATAATTAAGATATTTACTTTTTAATATAATAATCAATTCAATTCAAACTGTTTCTGTGTTCTTATATACAGTTTTTTAAGACATGTCTTTATAAAATTAATAAAGTGTTTTAAAAAGGACCTCAGGAAGACTAGCTGGCCTTTGTCTACCACTAATAGGGATCGTAATAAATCATTTTGTTGTTGAGGGGGTGCAGATATTTCTAAGAACTGTTGTTTTGATTCAGTCTTGTGCTGAAAAGATTGTCAGGAGATGAGGGAGCCCATCATAGTCTACCCCTGTACAAAACCACAATAATTAAAGGCATTTTTATTTTAAATGTCAGACAAACCTTTTACAAGAAAAACATTCATAGGTTTGGGTCTTGGCACGCTAATATGTAATCATTTTATCCTGCGGAGGAAAAACTTTTGGGCATCTCTGTACTGTAATTTTATGCTGTAAAATGTGAAATGCCAATGCTAGACTCTCTGAAAAGCAGCTTCAAACCCTACATAATTCACAAAGTAGGATTTTCAGTGGATTTACCATCAGGAAAATGTAAACATCACACTTATTTTACTATATTTAATGCAGAAACTCACTGACGATGTTTGTCTTTAGGTGTATTGAGTTGAAGAATGACAACCTGACGGCTCTCATGGCCCTGGCTGTGAGCTTCACAAATGAGTCTCTGCATAAACAGGCCTGTGAGACTCTAAGAGACTGGCTCAAACACAACCCCAAATACAGAGCCATTTGGGACCAGAGTGAACGAGAGCAGCAGAAGAATGGAGCCAGAGACAAGGACAAAGAGAGGGAGAGGTTCGGTTCCCTGCTGCCAGAGTGAGCGTCTATTCAGGACAAAAAATATGTAGATAGAAAGAAAAAAAAAACTATTAATGAAATTCTGTTGAATGGGCACTTTTTCTGCCCCGCTTCTGTGGCTTTTATAATGTGAATCAATAAAATGACTAGGTAGGTCAATAGGATAATAATAGGTTAACATTTTTCAAAATAAATTTCCTTTACTCAAGAAGTCTAATTTATGTTTTAAAAGTAACTGAGTGGATTTTGCTAAAATTACAAAAGTAAAAGGCATATAGTAAAGCTTGTATTATCAAAAAAGTAGAGTAGGACATCTCATGACTTGCACTTAAGTTTCCTTCTCCTCCTCTTCAGATCCCTGTTTACAGAGGTGCAGTCTTTGTACCTCCAGGCCGCCAACTCTAACCCGTCGGAGGTGGACCCTCAGCTGCAGTGTGGGCTCGGTGTGCTGTTTAACCTGAGCGGAGAATACGACAAAGCTGTGGACTGTTTCAGTGCTGCGCTCTCTGTTACTCCACAGGTCAGTGCACACAGACTCTGGATCAGCAAGTGAGTTTGAGCTGAAATCATGTGGGGAAAAGATCATTTGCCGTTTTTTTTTTTTTCTTTTTTTCCAATCCAATCCAATCCACTTTGTTTGTGTAATGTGCTATATAAATAAACTGTTTCCAAAGTGCTGCACAAATACATAAAAAATAACAACAATAAGATGATAAAGTAAATTACTAAAATAATACTAGTCTCAAAGTAATAAAACTAGTAAAATAATATAAAACCAGTAAAATAAAAATAAAACTATATCATAGACTAGAAATAAATAAACCAATAAATAAATTAAAATCAGTAAAACCAATAAAAACACATAAAAATAAATAAAAGACACAGAGGACCACACAACTCACGCGGTGTTAAAAGCCAGAGAATAAAAGTGGGTCTTCAGACGAGATTTAAAACTCTCCACTGTGGAGCTGCTCGAACGTGAAGCGGCAGATCGTTCCAGAGTTTAGGGCCGACCACAGAGAAGCTCCTGTCCTCCTGGTTTTAAGTCTCGTCTTAGGCCCTGAGCTGGAGCTGGACCTCGGACCTCAGAGCGCAGGGGTATAAATTTGGATGAGGTCCGAGATGTACTGTGGAGCCAGTCCATTCAAAGCTTTAAAAACAAACAATAAAATCTTAAAATCAATTCTAAAATTAACAGGGAGCCAGTGCAAAGATGCAAGGATTGGGGTGATGTGCTCTTCTCTCCTTTTTGTTCCTGTTAAAAGTCGCGCTGCAGAATTTTGGACGAACTGTAGTCGGTAAAGTGCGTTTTGCGAAATGCCGGAATAAAGTGCATTACAGTCGTCCAGGCGTGATGAAATAAAAGCGTGCATAATTTGTTCAAATAGTTTAAAAGATAAAAAAGGTTTAACTTTAGATAAAAGCCGCAAATGATAAAAACTTGATTTTAAAACATTGTTAATCTGTTAATCTGTTTTTTAACTTTAGATTTTTGTGCACTCTTTTGAAATCAAGATTCAGTTCATTCACAAGGACCGCAGCACAACAAAAGTATATAATAAAGATATTTATTGATATTTATTGGCTGTGCAGAGACTCAGGATAGGCGCTCTGTCTCAGGTCTTCAGGCTGAAAGATATAACAAGAGAAACAGAGTGAGAGCAGAGACTTGGACTTAGACTTTGACAAACTTTATTGAGCCACAAGCGAAATTATTTAGACATAGTAACTCACACATCACAATAAAATAACAATTTATACTATACATTTTTGCACAATATATATTTTTATATATATAACTTTATTTACAGACTCGAGGTCCAAACCGTATACAGATAGACACACACCCACAATACATTACATTCATATATAAACCCACCAGCACACACACACACACACACACAAAAAGAAAAAAACCTACAGTGACGCAAGGTCCATAGAGTTAAAATACATACAGCTGGCTCTTCCAATATTTCCAGATGTCAGAATAAAATTAATGTCACTTTCCTTAATATCAGTCAAGCATGTTGTAATTCCATTTCTTGATTAATTTAACCTACACATAAATTTATACACAAGGTTCCTCATTAGAGCCTGGAATGTGGGAATATTTGCAGTCACAAACAAAGCACTAGCACTTTCCCACCTTGGAGTCTTTAGCAGAATTCTGAGAGCATCATTATATGCCACCTTGATCTTATTCATCTTTGCTTTGCTGTAATTACACAATTATACTATGTGTCTTTCTATGTATTGGTTGTTGGGAACTGTACTTTTATATCTTGTATTATATCTTATTTTAAATAGCTTGTAACTACAATCTGTTCAGCCTACATGTCCCATCATGCACCAGGGGACTGTGAGCCAGCCCACTGTGAACATGTGACCTACGCCTATGACTTTAAATCTGCACTGTGATCTCTATCTCGAGTTTGTCCTGATGAAAAGTCTGAAACCCGTTGGTGTGATTTTAACTTTATCTGCCATTTGGTATTAAACGCTTTTAATTATTTTGTACTTTTTGAGTGCCTCAGTTTTTTCTACTAGAACAAAACTGAGTGTGTTGTTGGGATAGAGCTGTACAAACAGGGTTCTAGGGACAGACTGTTGTTGATATAGATTTGAATAAACAGGGCCTCTAGGAAATTACAGGTGTGGCTGCGGTGAACTGTGGTTTGTTGTAGAGGAGCAGTCGGATGTTGAGGTGTGGTCCTGCTCCTCAATCTGTTATATTTGTTATATTACCACATTAACTTCATTTTAGAGTAGACGTTCTGAACACCTCTCAGCATTTGAGAAAGACTGAAAAATTAACTGAGAAACTAATTATGTATTTTTGAGCAGGTGTTAAAACTACAGGCCTGGGTTATAAATTGTATACACATTAAAATCCCATAGATACAGTTTATGTTGTTATATGCAAATGATTCTAAACAGCTGCAGCCGTTACTACTTAATTTGCCAAATGCTAAACTGCAGAATGTTCCGGGCAAAGCAAGAGCATCTCTAAAGATTTACAATTCACAAATTCAATACAATTTTCCAGCTGTTTGTCATATAGTAGAATTTATTTTATTTCTGATTGCATGTTTTTATTCTCTTCTGTTCTTGAACTTTGCGCTGTGACACTAATTTCCCCGTTGTGAGGAAAATAAAGGTTTAGCTTTACCAATTCCGACTCTTGTGTCCCTCTGAAACAGGACTACCTCTTGTGGAATAAACTGGGAGCGACTCTTGCCAACGGGAGTCGATCAGAGGAGGCGGTGGCTGCGTACAGAAGAGCGCTCGAGCTGCAGCCGGGATTCGTCCGCAGTCGCTACAACCTGGGAATCAGCTGTGTCAACTTAGGCGCGCACAGGTAAATCTACTGTGTGCAGCTGTAATTGCTGCCAGCTTTAATCAAATAGAAAACCTGTAATTTGCTAAAAGGCGACAACATAAAAGGAAATTGTGTTGTTCCCTTGTCACAATATATACAGTATGTGTGGATGTTTCTGGTTTAGTCATTATTTTTTAATATCTTGTGACCTCAAATGTTTATCTCAGCAGAATGTAATCCAGTAGTAATCCAAAAAATTTACTCTCTGCAGTTTTTAAAGGTCCACTAAACACCAAAAATCAACTTTTTCTACTAATTAGCTGTGCAAATGTAGCCAGGCTGGCGCCACCTAGTGCCTCCGCTTAATTTAATTTTTCTCCAGTGACTAGATCAGGAATTAGAATACACTAGGTGGTTTGCAAGAACGCTGAAAGTTGTAGACCGCGCACCGGCCAATCAGCGAAGAGCCATACATTCTGTGTTGGCAATGATTCCCAAGATCGAGGATTTAAAGAGAATGTTTGGTGAATTTTACCAAGGGGAAAGACGTTATTGCCCTTCTTCCTACGGGATTTGGGAAAAGCTTAATATACCAGTTATCCCTGTTAGCAGCGCATTACATACATCATGACCAAATAGCAGCAATTGGTTAAATAAAAAAGTACCCACCTACTGTCAAGCGAACGAATCCTAATGCTACAAGGTCAGACAGGCTGATGAATCAGGCTGGTGTAAATGGGTCTAAAATAGAAATGTATGCCCTACTCCCTGGCCTTATTTTGGCATTTTAGCACATATTTGTTAAAAATCTGACTTTTGGGCCAAAACCTGTGTCTGTAACGGCCTTTTTAGGATCAACTACCATCAGTACATTTGAATTTTTGGGTTGGACTAACGGCCGCCAATGAGTCAGATGAGCACAGCCAATCGCGTTTACCAGCTGTACATGAGGAGCCCCTCTCAGCCCCGCCCGCTACTGGCACAGCCGGGCACCAACATGTCCCACCGTGTCTGGAGAAAAGAGAAACGGCCTGATCCGAGCACAAACATCCGCTCTGTTTCAAAGTCTGGAGCGCACCGGTCCGCGATGTGTTGGATTGTTGTGGCTGTCAGTCGGCTGTCAATCATAGCTCCAGAGCCCGCCCCCGCAGAGTAAAGCTTCAGGAGGGTGTTTAATGTCTCTTTAAAGTCCTTATGCCGTTATTTTCACTATGTAACTAACAGATTTTAGGGCTAGCATCCGTTAAACTACTTCAATCCTGAGTAAATTAGTCTTTGTGCGTTATTCGCATTTAAAAGGAAATAAAAAATATATTGATTGATAATAAAGGTATTGTACATATATCTGCATTTTGTCCTGTCTTGATTGTGTGAATGTTTTGTGTGTGAGAATGAGTAGAGAAATTGCAAATGTACTATAATTTTATCAAAAACTAAGGGAAAATAAAAATTAAAAAAAAAGATAAAAATGATTGCCGAGACCACAAACGTACAATTATCCAAATGCTATAATGAATGGTAATCACAGACCGGGTTAAACTGTATTCTGACTGCTTGCTCTTGCTGTTTTATTTTCAGAGAAGCGGTGGAGCACTTCCTGGAGGCTCTGTCGCTGCAGAGACAAGCGGCCGAGGATGGGGCCAGAGCAGCGCGGGGGCCCGGGGTGGCTGCAGCTGCCCTCATGTCCGACAACATCTGGTCCACTCTGCGCATGGCCCTGAGCATGATGGGAGAAAGCTCGCTGTATGGAGCGGCAGACAAGAGGGACTTGGACACTCTGCTCGCTCACTTCTGTCAGAGAGAGGTGGAGGGAGCGCCCGAATGAGGACTAAAGAGAGGAGGGACAATTGAGTGCGAATGTGTTTTATTCAGTGGAAAATGTTTGGGTACTCGGTCCAGGATCATCATGATTGTAAAGGTTTGGAGCAGAAGAAAGGACTGGGACTAGGACTAGACCAGGACTAGACCAGAACTGGGCTAAACCAGATCTAGGCCAGAGACTAGACTAGACACAGCCTTTAAAGCTTGTGAAGCAAAGGAAAGGCTAGGGATTTATTCATAACTATACACGCACAACGTATCAAAATGACCGTATTTTCCGCACTATAGGGCGCTCTGGATTATAAGGCGCACTGTCATTGAATGGTTGATTTTTTAAAAAACTTTTTTCACATAAACCGCACCGGATTATAAGGCGCATTAAACGAAACACAACAGTTAGATAAGTCAGTCAAACTTTATTTAACACGTTCACAATAACTCTCAACTTTGTTCAGTTGTAACGTGTAAAAAAAAATACTGTCTGAGACGCTAAATTGTTAGTGTATTCACAATAACTCATAATTGTTCAAACAGTTGGGCGATTACGGCGTCCAGCACACCCACATCCCTCTCGTCATTATCCGCTGTCTCCCTGTCTTGGTGAATGTGTGTTCTCCTTCTCTCATCCACTGCTCCCACACAGCTCACATTTTAACTTTATAACAGCTTTGAGTTTAAAGTTGGCATTGTAAACGTGTCTCTTGACAGGTGCATTTTGATATTAAAAGGAATCACAGTATGTATTACTCCACGATGCTCCTGACTGCGGGTTCCGTAATGATGCAAGTGGTGTGGCTTTGTAGTTTACTAAAGTCGTACTAAGACACCCCAATAAATTCATACATAAGGCGCTCTGGATTATAAGTCATTTTTTGATGAAATTAAAGGCTTTTAAGTACGCCCTATATTGCGGAAATACGGTAGAACAAAACTGGAACTGAACGATCTAAACCTAGACTAGGAGACCAGGAGATCTAACTCTAAAGATCTAAATCTAGACTAGACCGGGACTAGACCAAAACTAAACTGTGCTCAAACTAGGACGCATGAACACCTTAAAAGCTTGTGTGCAGAAGAAAAGGGTAATTGCGTATCATAATTAGAACTAAACTCAGATTTAAACAGTGAAAAGGGGAGGAATGTATTTCACTCTAGCACACACACCATACATCAAAATGGACCCTAAAATGGGACTAAACCAGGACTAGAACAGGACAAAACCAGGTCTGTATCAGGACTGAACTAGACCCAAACCAGGACTAAACCAAGACGAGTTTGAACGGAGCCTAAACTCTTGTGAAAGAAGAAAAATGAAAAGAACCTGGAACTCACTGTGATCATAAGCTTATGTTTTGTGTTTGGTCTCTCCTCGGATCCTTGCACACCTGATACAGCCGTTTAACAAATCCTCAATGAAGAACGTAAACAGAATCAACAAGGAACTAAATAATAAATGTTGTGGTTAAGGGCAGTACTGACAGGTGCCCACCCTCTTTTCTCTAACGGTAAGTACAATATTGTTACTGGAGAGATTTTGATACAGCTGTAAATCGATGACGCAAAGACACTAATCACATCGTACACTGTTCATACAAGTGTGAACATTTTCAGATTTTAATCATTTGTTTTCCTAATTATTTCAGCCAAAACCAGACTGTTATTAATTGATATGTGGCTGTGTTTAATTTATACGCTTTTGGGAAGAAATTGCAATGTGTTACAATGTTGAGGTAATTGTTTTGTAATTAGGTCTCCCAATTTTTCATATATTGCTCTTGTAAAGCATTTTTGCTTCATTATCATGTTATGCGATGATGTGTATTGTTGTAACAACTTGCTGCACTATTGTTTTCAGGTCATTTCCGTCCTGACAACAATGTTTATTATACTATTCAGCAATAAAATGTTGATTTAGATGTCATTTTTAATTTCATTTTAACATACGGTGACCAGATGTCCCTATTTACTCAGCACAGTCCCAGTTTTGAGCCCAGCAGATTTATACAAAACCAGTGATTTTTCCCAGTTTTATACAAGAAATGTCCCAGGTGTCCCTATTTTTTACCAATCTGATCCCTGCCAACAGTAAAGAGGTGTAAATTCTCATTGTTTAGGTAAAATACAGAAAAGCTGCTTAAAAATGACCAGAACACAAAGAAAATATGACTATACTGACTCACATTAATGCTGAATGCATAACAATTTTCCTTAATTACGCACTCGTTGTACAAACCAGGGATGTCCCAGTCTTTTATTTTGAAAATCTGGTCACCCTATTTTAACAGCAGCTCACAAGGTACTGTGAGAATGGTATATAAATGGTCCAGCAGTGGAGAAATTTCAGTGTTACAACAGTAAAATATGAAGTATAAGCAAAAATTTCAATCAAAAAATCAAGGTGAAATAAATACAAATACATCTGTAATCTCCAAATGATTAAATGCTGAAATAGAGGGTTAATTACATTTTTTTTTTTTAAAGAAAAAAAAAAAAAAGGTACAAACGGTTATGGTCACCTATAAAAATAAACAATTCCTGCTTTCAAATGGTAAAGTGAAAACAGAAATATAAAACATACAATACAAAACCAAAACAGTAAAAAATAATAAAATAATAATAATAAATTCAAGGTGAAATAAATACCAATACATCTGTAACCTTCTAAAGGGGAAAAAAAGGCCTATAAACAATTCCTGCTTTCAAATGGTAAAGTGAAAACAGAAATCTCATAAAAACTGAAAAATATGAAAACGGTACAAATTTGGGAAAAAAAAGAAAGAAAAAAAAGATAACAGATAATTCAAGGTGAATTAAATAGCAATACATCTGTAACCTAATTAATATTGAATTAGAGGGCTAATGTCATTCTATTACAGTAAAGTAAAAAAAAAAAAGTGAAAACAGAATTATCACAAAACAGAAAAATACGGTAACGGTACACCGTCAGTACAAATATGAAAAAAATAATAATAATGAAAATTCAAGGCGAAATTAATAGCAATGCATATGTTAACTTTTAAAGAAAAACGGTTAAACGGCCTATAAAAATAAACAATTCCTTCTTTCAAATGATAAAGTGAAAACAAATGTCATAAAAACAGGCGTGTATGATGCATTTTCAACTTTCAAATTTATCTGCGCATATGCACCGCCCACTTTGGTCCTCTCAGCCAATCAGAACAGGGAAGGCGGGTTGAAGCCGTGCGCTGATTGGCCAATTCAAAAATAACACGGATGCAGCGCCGCCATTTAAATGTTTTAAATGTTCGTCCTTCAGTGTCGCGGAACAGAGGTGTGCTTTTACTGCGAAGGATTCACTCTTTTTTACAAGTCTACAAGGTTTTATACGAAAGGTAAGCTTATATTGCTGAAAAGACTTAGTGTTATCTGTATTGACGATGGCGATATTTGTTATTTGGGCACTTTACAACAACTAACGCGAACTTTCTAACGTAATCTTACTAATATCTCCGTGTTTCGTGTGGAAGATAAACACAAATATTGCATTGTTAGCTCTTCTCTCTTAACTATTTAACAGCTAGGACATCCCTTTGAATTCAAGGTTTGTAATTTCTATGCTGTACAAATAAACAAACTTAAACACGGTCAAAATGCCACGTTTTTTTTTTTTTTGTGAAGTGGCGAGCTAACGTAACCCACATGTTTTTTTTGTTTTTTTTTTATTTAAATAATATTTCTAATGTATTTGTCTGAACATGTTTTAATTTTAATATTAACCTCCCCTAACTATAGATTATTTATTTTCTGAATTTAATGAGCTGCTAATTATTCAGCTGATGTATTAGTTCACATAGTTGTTCCAGTTCCTTGTTTGTATTTTACTGAACTTTGAGAGTTTAAAACAATAATTCAGGAAGTGTTAGAAAGGCTAGAGTGGCTTTGCAAATCATTATTGTGTAGTGTGACCAGACGTCCCAGCAGATTTATCCAAAACCAGTGATTTGTCCCAGTTTTACAAGAAATGTCTCAATTGTCCCTGTTTTTGACCAGTCTGATCCCCACCAACAGTAAATAGAAGGATATACTGTCATTTGTTTAGCTAAAGTACATAAAAGTGCTTGAAAATGGCCATAAAGTGAAAAATGCACCAAAAAACATCCCTTAGATTTTATACTAACGCACATGTGAGTCAAGAATGGACAATGTTACAGTCTTTTCACAATTTTACTTATACCTAACATCCCAACCCGGGTGTGTCCCAGTTTTCAATTTTGAAAATCTGGTTAAATACACTAATACTAATACACTTGGATTAATCTTGCAGTTTCACACCATGGGATCGAGTGAGAGCAAACTGGCCGTGGCGCCTCCAGAGACCAAGCCCGAGCTCCCATTTAAAGCGACGAGAGTGCACGAGCTGCTGGACCCCCGCTCTCCATCTGTGGGCATCGACCGCACTCCAATCCAGGTACTAATGAAGGGTTTTAGTGATGAATAACTGAGGTGGAAAGCAAAATTGGTTACACATTTGAACACTGAGCAGGCTGACTTGTTCAATGGATTGTTTGTACTTTGGATACTTCAACAAAACTTGTACAACTTGAACAAATGTTTCCAAACAAATGGAAGGAAAGCCCCTTTGACCACCTATAACTTACACTCTCACACAGACTGAATATCACCTTAAATACTGAAGCCAGAATGCTATTTTGCAGTCACAGTACTTGAGTGTAGATCTTGATACCCTTCCTTTGTGTTTTATTTCAGGTTGGTGATGATGCTAAAAGTTCTGCTGAGGTGAAAAGAGTTTGTCCTGTGGCAGACACAGATCCTCGCTCTCCTTCAGTCGGCATCACTCGAACTCCAGCCAGAGAGGTCATGAGAGGTAACTGCTGCAGCCCCTATCCTATCAGAACATTTGCACTTGGAATTACGCAAAGGAAGATATTATGTGCATGATTCTGAGAAATGGCAAAACTTGATTGATGTTTTTTTTTTCCCCCCACTTTATCCACTTGTGAAATTACTTTGACAGTAGCTCACACATTGCAATATAATAACAAAGGGTTAGGGTTAGATGTTAAGCGAAGTCAAAATAAAGTAGAAAATGGCAAAAAGACTTAACATTAAAGAATAATGCACTGTGGAATAGGGTGCCACTTAATCTGTTATGTGCACTGTGTTATACAATGTTAAATGTGGAGCATGAACTGCTAAATACTTTTGGATCCAATCTACATGTTCATTTAGATTACATTAAAATTAAATTTATTTCCTTTTTAAAATATTTTCACTTCTATAGAGATTGTACAAAAATATTGTTGGTTTACCAGAATTTCTTTTGCTCTTACAGCTACAGTTGGCAGTTTTGCCCGCCGTTTGGGCATCTTCTTCAACAATGATCTTGAGAATAAGACCCACCAGAACAACTCCAAAACCGCAACAGCAGAGGAAGAGGAGGAGGAAAACTCCAAACCAGAGGAGATCGCGACCACAGAGCCACTCCTGACCCCACAACCCTCTGACATCCTCGACTCCCTGGATACCCACGCCACGATGTTAGACACGCCTCAGCTACCCCCTCCCCAAATCACAACAAGCCCATTTGTTCACCTCGCAGATCCCCAGTTTGAGGTAGAGCTCGAAACTGAACCAGATATCAGTCTAGAGGAGGCGGAGGAAGCCAGGGAAACTCCTATTCACAAGAGGCTGAGTTTGAGTCTTATAGCTTGCCACGAGGGCTCCACTTCGTCACAATTTTACGAAGATGGAAGCAACGATAGCTTTGCGAACATTGAGTGTGGCGACACGAAACCTCTGATTAAAGAGGATCACTCGTACGCAGCTCCTTGTATTACAGTCAAGTCTCCCGTTGTGCAAAGTATTCCTAATGACGAGAATGCAAACGACGCAGCCATGATCTCTAAAATATCTAGTCAGCCAGAAGAGGTAGCACCTAGTTTACCAGAAAAAACAAAGGAGGTAGAAATGGTCCAAGAGCCTACTGCACCACAAGAGTCCAAATCTCAAACGACTGCCCCCAGCCCACGTCCAAATCACATCCGCTGCCCCACCATTGACTCAAAAAGCCCCAGTCAGATCGTGTTTAAACCTCAGTGGTTGGGTAAAGGGTTTGGGGGAGCGGGGCAGAGGGTCCGAGCACAGGGAGGGAAAGGGGGGTCCTCGCCTCTCGCGCTCCACGTGGCTGTGAAGAAGGTGGCCAATGAGAATAAAGGACAGACTGGAAAAGCGAAGTCCAAAGGTATGTTTATAGCGCCCATTGTTATTGAGGTGGAAGAGATGTGCCAATAACAATGCAGAAAAGTTTTAATCTTAAGCGTGAAAATGGTCAACCAGAAATTGACCAGAAAGATTATTAAAATGAAATGGCATATTTTTTGAGCATTGCATTAATTTAAACTGTTGATTCCCTGACATTAATTAGATCCTGTTGTGCTTTGGCTCACTGAGTTTTCCACAAATTGATGACAGAATTTAGAACAAGCTATTTACATACTAATTTCTTCTGGATTACAAAAGTGTTGTGAGGTAATTGTGTAATTGTCAAGTGTAGTACGTAATTTTGCAATATCTCCCACCTCTATATTGTAAACTTTCTTGTTTTTTAAATATTTTTTATATATCCTATACAATTTTTGTGATTCCAGGTAATGAAGGTCGCTCTCCATTACAAATCCTCAAAGAGACCAACTCACCTCGGGGGCAGCATCCTCAGGTATTGTGCTGTCAAAATGAATAGATCAGGATGGAGAGATGAAACAAAACACAAGTGACAAAGGAGAAATTCCATTTGTCAACTGGACAAAAGTTTATTTGGTTGAATAAGTTTCACAGTTCATCCAAGCTGCTTCTTCAGTTCTGGTCAAACACTGCCTTATATCTGTCTGAAGGGAGGAGCGGACTACACTAAAACAAGCAGGGTGTTAGTTTTGGGAGAGCTCCTCCCTTCAGACAAATATAAGACACTAAACTTAACTTTTCACTAAACTTTTGCCCAGTTGACAAATTTAATTTCTCCTTTTGCATTGGATTCTACCTGGACGAGATTGTATACACAAAACGCACGTGACTTTTTGGACCATTGAATGCTTATAATACAAAATTATTACAAACATATACACAGTTAAGGTGGGTAAAGTGTTTTGCCAAGGGACAGAACAGTTTGCACAAAAGGTTTCAGCAAACATCATGGGCCTGTGATGTCTGTTTGCACATATTATGTCAGATCTGTTTGTGTAAATTAATCTTTAAAGATAAGACATGTATGTTTTGACTCTACATAAGGTCGTCATGTCATTTAACACCATTGTGACCGCCAGCTCACGTCATGTCTAAAATTGCTCGTCTTTTCAGATGAAGCTGAAGGTGTCCACTCCAGAAAGGCGCAGAAGTGCCCACAGCGAACGCAGAGTTTTGGCCATCGCTGTAGACAAGGAAAACAGATGATTGAAAAGTATTGTTCTTTTAAAACAAGCTTTTATTTGTACAGTTTTATCTGTTTGTAATGTTCTTTCCTCTGTATACTATTATCCCTTTTACTTTTTCTATCAACTTAAATAAATTAATGTGTACAGACGTGTTGTATCTTGAATGTATTTTGTAAAACTCACTCCCCAGGATTGTTGATCTTGAATAGCTTGGGTCGTTTTTGACTAGATTGAAGTTTAAGTGATGAAAATGTGTCCTGTTCAATTGTAAATTCGCGTATCGACTATAAATATACTACATGATTCAAGTTGTGCAGTGCGATGAGGCTGAATTTTTGAGACGAGACTAAATATTGCATAGTATAAAAAGTCATTTTAATGAGAAATTGAAGACTGACACAATTTTTTTTATTAGTTGAATTTATTTAACATGTCTAGTAGTCAGTTACATACAGTATTTGAGATTGTGCTCTTGCTTTTAGAATAAGTTTACACTTTTTATTTTTTAAAAGAGAGAAGGACTTTAATGTAGTAATGCATAGGATATCTTTTGAGCAATTTCCCCAAAATAGAGAAGAAAACCTTCTACCCCTCCATGTACTATATTTGTTGTTGAAGGGTCCTTTATATTCCAGAAAGGCGTTTAATAAATAAATGCAAGATTAAATATTTTTTCTTGTAACTAACTCCTTTGAAAATAAGATTCCTTTTAACCTACACTAACAAAAGTAATTAAATAAAAAGCAAATAAAACTCAATCACATTTTCATACAAAACATTAGAATAACTACAGTGAAACTACATTATACACCCATTCGCTTTAAAGTCATTCAGTGTGCTACCATACCAATTTGGCAACTGTTTTCACGTTTCTGAAGTCATTAAAAGGAATTTCTTTATGCAGTGCGCCCCCTGGTTTACAAATGGTACTACAACCTCTTTCAAAAAAACTCATTTCTGATTGAACAGACTGCAAAGTACTGAACCACCTAAATTTACGCATTTAAAAGTACACTATGTCACTTTTCTGTTGGAGGGTACTTCACTTTCTTGTCTCGATGGAGATGTTATTCTTTGTATGCGATGTTCCACAGAATGGCATTATTATAAGAACGCTTGCAGGTTAAAAACGACAAAATATTTTATCGGAAGTGCCTTTCGTTTAGACGGTGACGGCGTTTTTGTGGCTTAAAAACGCAAAAATCTGAAACCACCCTCCAGAGCGGAAAAGCTGAAAACACTCCGCCGTAGAGTTTCCGTCTACACTGCCCAAGACGCAAAACTCTGGTCAGATCTGCTCACGTCGCGTACATGTTTACGTCACATACCTACTCGCCTGGCATGCATACACAATTAAATTCCACACACGTTTGCGTCACCGTATGCACGCAGATTTCCTCCCGAAAATGCTCGTCTAAACGCGGAATAAAACGTGAAGATGCGACGGCACTTTTGCGTCTTCTGCTCAGACCGTCGTCATTTAAACGTCGCCTAAATCTATCTCCCAAGCAGGTGATTCTAGTTACAAGTCAGGTATGTGGAGAAGCGACCCTGCTCTCAGTAAGAACCCATGTTTTTGAGGTATTTTACTTAACTGTGGAACATCAGGGAAAGCATCTTCATGGAGACAAGCAGTTACATAGTGCACCTTTAATTATCAACACACCAGCTTTACAATTGTGTATCAGTATTTGTACATATTTACCTCGCAAATGGACAACGTTAATGAAATGTTTTTGTATCCCTGCATATAGTCGCTACCTAAGTCATTATTGCCAAAATAGAGCAGATATTGGTTAAATAATCTGACTGCAAGGACTTGGCACAACAACAAAATACCATCCTCTCTCTGTTTAACCTGTGGCTTCTTTTTCCCACTCCTCTAAACGTAGATCCGGATCTGTGTTGGGTTTTGGAGCGGGCTCAGTTCCATATTTTCAGGAAGTTGTCCCAGGAGCCCGTGCAGCAGGCCATCCCGTCAGCAGACACCCCGATACAGCTCACTCTGTTGTCATGTCCGGCCAAAACACCTGAAAAAAATAATACACAGAAAAGAGTTCAAACATCGTGTAAGACATGGTGTAGCTCTGATTTAAAACTAAAATATTGTATCTTCTGAATTGGAAAAGGCCTCAACCCATGAATAGTAGGGATGTGATGATATCCAAATCTCTCGGTACGATATTATCACAATATGCATCTCACGGTACGATATTTATTGCGATATTTTAGAGAAGCTGATATAATTGTAGATAGGACACTTTTTTGCTTTTAAAATACCCTGACAAGTTTATGATGTGAATTATTACCGACATAATCCCAAGAATTCAAGTAAAAACATTTCGTCATGTTGTCTGCGCTGAAATGAATCATGGGATATGTAGTTTCCAAGGATTTTGTAATTCGATATATTGTGACAGCCCAAGGTGCTATTGTGAGACTTTGACGATATGATATATGATATTTTGGTTATTGTTACATCCCTAATGAATAGCTCATTTTAATTTGTTTTTATATTCTTAAATGTACTTATAAAAACATTTAAATAGTAATAATACATTTGATTTATATAGTGCTGTTCTGGACACACAAAGAAGCTCATGTTTAATTGTTCATTCACTCCACAACTGATAATACTGATGATATTTTTCTAGCAACCAGACACTTTTCGCTTTTTTGAGCCAGTCTTTCCTACTTTATTTTTGAACGTTGGAGGCTCTGAGTCTGGGACATCAGACAAATGTCCAGTTTTGAGACACTTTGATCACTAAATTTGTAGCATCACAAATAGGGGTGTGCAGAAATACTGAAATATTGATATATCGTATTGTTTAATGTGATGATACAGTATCGATATCGTGGGCTGCTGTATCAATATATATATATATATCGCCAAGAGTGTTTTTTACTAAATTATTTTGTCATAGAGCTACAGTTTTGTCGCTTGTTCAGAGGAAGGAAACACTTTTATGCGACACATTTGACATTTTCACTATTTTGATCATTAAAATGTTTGTGTTTCGTATTCACTTTGCACAAGAAGCGTTTTTTTTTTTTAGCATCACAGCCATGATTTAGCCTTTATTTTTTTACTGAACCATATCGAATTGAATTGAAATATCTCGTATCGAATCTTATCAAATCGTAAGCTCACTGTATCCAGATATGTATCATATTGTGGCCCATGTATCAAGGTCTGTATCGTATCGGCAACTTCTAAATCACACTTTATTTTACCTCAGTTTTACAGAGCTTAGTGCTGCACCATTGGCCCCTCTAACATCTCACACTCATAACTTAATTGGAGCTACGATGTTGAATATTTAACTTGTTTCATGGGTTTTCTGACTGGTTACAAGAAAACAAATCATTCTGGGTAGATGCATGTTCTGTAGTTCCTCGGCTCAGTACTCACCCACTCTCTCCGCCTTCAGTGTGTCCCAGATGTTGACGTTGAAGTCGTCGTATCCGGCCAGAATGAGCCTCCCGGACTTAGAGGGCGCCAGAGAGGTGACTCCACACATGATGCTGCTGTCCTGGTACGTGATGAGCTCCTGGTCGGCGCGCAGGTCGTACAGTTTACAGGTGGCGTCATCGGACCCTGTGATCACTGCGTTACCATTTGGAAAGAACTGGAGAGAAAATGACAAATTAATGTTATTATATTAAAAGGAACAATCGTGAGCTTTTCAGTAGGGATGTACTGATTAAATACTGGTATTGAATACACCGACTACCAAATATCGGTTCAGCTGATATCCTGATTGGACATATAAACTGATGTAAAAAAACTATTTACTGGTTCGCCCAAATAGCCTTATAATGTTAGGATTTTTGTTTATACAATGTTGTTTTATAGTTACTTGAGTTTTGTTTTATTTTAAGAAATAAGTTTTCAGTCTCCAGAGTGGTATCGGTTGATATTTGGTATGGGCAGATAATTAAAGCTAAAATATCGAAATGTGAATTGAACTGGAACAAGCTGAATCGGTGCATTCCTACCGAACTATGTTACAGATTTCCTCACAGTTTGTTTACTCAAAGTTGTATTTTGACTAATCCGTGCTTCAGTCGCTGCTCTGTGCTTATGATTATTAAAAAATTTTGATTCAAGGCAATACTTGGTGGGCTTCATATTGCCGCATAACCATTTTTCAGAAGTTATTGGACTTGTTTTTTTATTATGGAGCTGTTATAAATCCATGTTGTGATTAACAATAAACCAAATCTTGCATTTTTTGTTTATTGTTTTTCACTGCACATGTAAAATCAACTGAACTGACCAATCTAAACAACACACAAACACGATACTTGGTCGTCATCAAACCATTGTAATTTATCTAGATGCTCTTATTTAACCTAGACTGATTCATCAGCCGGTTTTACTTCGTTTCACTTCGTACAACCCGTCTGACCTTGCAGTATTAGGATTCGTTCGCTCGACGGTAGGCAGGTACTTTTTTTAATTTAACCAATCGCTGCTATTTGATCGTGATGTATGTAATGTAATTAAACTTTTTCCAAATCCCGTAGGAAGAAGAACAATAGCATCTTTCCCTTTGATAAAATTCACCAAACATTCTCTTTGTTCTGGCTTTAAATCCTCGATCTTGAGAATCATTGCAAACACTGAATATATCACTCTTCGCTGATTGGCTGGTGCCTGAACTCGCACTTCCGGGGTTTTTGCAAATCGTCTAGTGTATTCTGATTCCTGACCTAGTCGCTGGAGAGAAATAAATTGAGCAGAGGCACTAGGGGGCGCCAGCCTGGCTATATTTAACCCTCACTGTAACTTAAATCTGTGTTGTTGTTGTTGTTGTTGTTTATTTGTTGTTTTTTACAGTGCATGTGGCTCCTCACCCCGATGGCGTTGATGTCGCTCTCGTGTCCTGCAAACGTCTGTCTGCACTGGGCCTCTCTGATGTCCCACAGTTTGGCCGTGAAGTCACAGGCTCCAGAGATGAAGAAGTTAAAGTCTGGAGACACGGCCAGAGACATGCAGTCGCCCTGGTGCCCGGCGTACGTGGTCTTTATGGTCCCGGTCTCAATGTCCCAGAGCATACTGAGGTAAGAGCGGAAATATTTCAATCAGACGTAATTATCATGATTTCTTTTATTATGATGTTATTATTTGAAATCTTGAAATCCCTGCATGTTTGATGGATTTCTTGGAGGGGATTGATTATACAGATTCCCATTTAGAACTCAAAGCTATTTCTGTCATTTTCAACTTTTTAAAACTTTTCTTCACTAATTTGGCTGATATAAAGCCATCATAAACATTTATCACAATAAAAAGTATATAAAAAAACATGAAAACCTGAATAGAAATATTATAGATAATAGATAAAAGTAATACACATACAATTGTAATAAAATCCATAATGTTATTTAATGTTGCTGCATGTGGTCACCCTGTTTGTATAGATGTTTTTGTCTTCTTACCAGGTGCAGTCTCCAGAGCTGGTGATGATTTCACTGTCGCTGAGGAACCGACAGCAGGAGAGGTATCCTACAAACACACAAAAGGCTTTTTATAAACTGAACACAGAGAATGATCAGGTTCAAAACTGTCTCTCTACTCCCTTGTCTCACTGCAGAACAAAACAATTCAATCATGTATAATATTTTCACAAGAAATATAAAATGCCATTGTTCCTGTAGTGAGTCAAAATAATTTAAATCTGCCAAAAAGCCATTATAGTAAACAAGGTTGGAATTCAGATGAACCCAAGAGTAACAATCATGTAACAGTCCCATAGGTACAACAGTAGGGCAGAGCAATATCACAAAAAAAAGTTGCTTTCAACATTAATAATTGTTATTTAAAACAAAATCTAGTCCCATTTAATTTCGTTCTACCCAAGCATCATTGTTGATTAGAGAAAAGTGAATCTTGATCTTGTTTTTAAAATTTCATGACTCACCGTTGTGTGCGATCAGCTCCCTCATCACCTTCACGTTGCCGTCTTTCCCTTTCAGGTTGTAGATGGAGCACATGTTGTCCAGACCTCCACAGGCCACCAGGTTCCCTGAAGGCGCATAGGCACAGGTCATGACCCACGACGACTTCAGCGGGATCGCATTCACCTAAAACACCAGAAATACACAAGAAGAACCACATTTTAGGCTTTTTTTTAAAAGTGTAATTATAAACTGCTAGAGTCAGAGTTGGTTTTTATAATAAATGTTTTTGCTGATACAATTTTTGTCTAGGCAAAAACATCAAAATCATCATAATCATCAGGATTATTTGGCTGACAATTGATAACTGTTTAAAATATGTTTTAAAAGGCTGTGTAACCACAAAAGGGGTTTTGCTCCATGCTTTGAGCAACAGAACAAGCACACACATTATATATTATTATATATAACAGAAGTAAATTCATTGTCTTTTTCTATTGCAACAATTTGTTACTGAGTAGGGTAATAATTGAAAAAAACTGGAGATGATCACTTGTACAAATTTGTTTCAGTCAAAGTCATTTTAACATCTACACATAACATGTACAGGTGTTTTAGAGGCCACAGCGGCTTGTCTGATCTCGTCAGATCTCAAAAGATCAACAGGGCCGGGCCTGGTCAGGACTTGGATGAGAGACACTGGGAAAATCAGGTGCCACAGTGGGGCCAGTCGTAAAAATTGTTGTTGTGTCCTTAGGCAAGACACTTCACCCACATTGCCTAGTATGAAAATGGTGTGTGTGCGTGAGTGTTGGTGGTGGGCGGAGGGGCAGATGGCGCAGATTTACAGCCTCACTTCTGTCAGTCTGTCCCAGGGCAGCTGTGGCTACTATAAGCTTACCACCACTGAGCGTGGAGTGAATAAATAATGCTCTGTGAAGCGTCTTTGAGTGTCCAGAAAAGCGCTTGTATAAAACTGATGCATTATTATTATTTTCTTACCTTGTTGGTTGTAATTGTGTCCCACACAATGAGTTTTCCATCTTGTGAGGCGCTAACACACAGCCTGGTGCAAAAACACAACAGGATTAAAAAAGGCTTTTTGGAAAAATAGTTTTGTGACATTTTGTAACCCTACATGATCTGGAGTCTGGATTTCATTGAATAAACACTAATAAATACAGGGAGTTTGGCAGAGATGGGGGGTAGGTGAAAACAGTACAGGACACACACGGATCAGTCTGAATACACTAGTGAGTAAATTATCAACAAGAGAACAACATTTTTAATATTAATTATAAGTTAGAAGCTTATGAAATCCAATTTTGCATGACATGTCTCCTGTAAGTATCAAGTTCCTTACGCAGAACTAAATGAGTTATGCAAAGTAGTTTTTACTTTGAATCCGTGGCCCAGTGCACGGCGTAGATCTTGGCCAGGTGCCCTCTCAGTGTTTTTCTGGTCTTCATTTGAACACGCCCCACCACCGAGATGGAAGCCGTCGCCTCCTGTAGCGTAGTGTCCTGGACTGCCTTACGAGCCGCCTGCAGCAAGCAAACAAAAACACAGGACTTACTCAGGAACACAGAGATACAACTTTATCTGTTTTTAATGTTTTATAAGAAGAAAATGAGGGACAAATGTAAATGTAATAGTGCCAGTGGGAAGACTGACTGATAAATTGATTGATGAGCAAAATTCAGTAAACTCTTCTAAACTCTGGAGACAGCACATAAGCCATTCTTCGAAACATTGTCCATGGAGATAGACACGTTTTATGAAATACTGTAGAAGATTATAACCAAAGGAACAACATTTCCATAGAGACAAGCCAGGTTTGTGGAGATGCAAGCCCACTCACAGTAAGGACACATGTTTTTCAGTGCAGCAAACGCAACCAAATGAAAACAGTAAGAGATTCACAGACCTGATCCTGGGGTCTTAGGGTTACAAAACATCTACAAAACCTACTAACCCTGTACGTCTACAAACATGTTCTCAAATGCAAGGGATTCTTATATTAATTTAGTTAAGTAATTATATTTCAATTTTCTCTCAAATCTTAACGTTCTTGGAGGTGTTTTAAACGCGCAACGTGAGCTGAATCTTGATTTTAAAACACATTTCACAAATCACAGGACTAAACAAAACACAGAAATTGTACTTACAGTGATCTGATCCTTTAGACTTTCCGCCTCTTTCCTCAATTCCTCCATTTCTCCCATGGTGGCGCCGTTTAGACACTGTCACCAGCTTGTCAACAGAGTTACTAAAATAAAATAAAAAACATAAAAACGTATTAGAAGTCGCAGATCAAATAAAATCCAGAGTGTAACTTGTCATTTTCCCTTTAGAGACATAGGTGTGCTCGGTCCTACCCTGTAATCCTATAACGCAACAGAAGCCAAGTGCTCTTTTGCAAGTCAAACTCCCTCTCCTCATCTACTTTGCAAACTTCCACGGACGTATAGGAAGCCACCGCACATGCTCAGTCAAATGAATATTCACGGTGACATTAGCAATGTTTGTTCTGCGGGGAATCTGACACACATCCCTACCCTCAAGGTACACACAAACCTGCAGGGCCTGTAGCTAAGTCATCACCGAAGTCCTGTCTCCACTCTGGGAAACCGGCGACAGTGAAAGCGGGACGGCCATATTGACCAATTAAACGATGTCACTGTAGTGCAACAAAAACAAAACTCTTCTCGTGGTGTCGGGCTCTGGCACTCTCTTGTCAACATTTGTACTGCCTTTCCACAGATCTCGTCTAACTTGCCCTGGTGCAACGTAGAGCTGTAGGTTTTTAGTCATTTTTATTTTAGTGTGATTAAATGGTCGATGGTCTCTCTAGGGGTGTGCAAAAATATGGAATTATCGATATTTCGTATCGTTTAATGTGATGATGCAGTATCGATATCGTGGGCTGCTGTATCGATATATCGCCAAGAGTATTTTTAGGTATATTTTACTCAATTATTTTGTGTAAGAACTACAGCTGTATTGATATTTTCACACTTTTGAATAATGTTTTTCAGATTAATTTTGCACAGACTTCGTGGTTTAATAAAGACTTTTCGAATCAGCCACGATTTAGCCTTTGTTTTTCACTGAATCGTATTGAATCGATTTGAAATATATCATATCGAATTGTATTGAATCAAAAGTGCACTGTATTGAAAAGCGTATCGTATCGTGGCCTGTGTATCGAGGTATGTATCGTATCGGCAACTTCTTCTCTTCGTCTCTCAGTTGGCCAAAATTTGTATTTGTCACGTATCATTTTGTTTAGATTATACAGATTTCTATGAGGAGAGTGAAAAGAGATGTGCAAAAATATCAAAATATCGTATCGTTTAACGTGATGATACAGTATCAATATCATTGGCTTGTATTGTTATTTCGCCAAGAGTATTTTTTTGGTATATTTTACTAAATTATTTTGTTACAGAGCTACAGTTTTGTTGCTTGTTTAGAAGAAGAAAACTTGTTTATGCAGCACATTTGACATTTTCACTGTTTTGATGAGTAAAATATTTGCGCTTCATATGAACTTTGCAGAGGAAGCGGTTTAACAAAGACTTTTAGTATCACAGCTATGATATTTTTTATTAAACCATATCGCAGACATGTCAAATTCAGGCCCGGGAGCCAAATTTGGCCCGCGATATAATTATATTTGGCCCATGAGGTCATATATGTATTAGACCTTCCCGCTGACTACAGATAAACTATAGAGACATTATTTATTTAAAATTTTGTTATTATTTTATATTTTGCTTGTTCTGGATTCAATGTTTAAGCAAAACTATTATTAAACATTTACTTTAATAAGAAAAGGTTCAACATTACATATCTCGAAAGAAGAGAAACATGCAGGTGTTCCTAATCACTCCGAAAAACGTACCTTTTTTCACTGGCTTTTAATAAGTGACATGTATATTTCTTGTTGAGTATTTTACTGTTTGTCTGTGTTTTTAGTAGCTGTATTGTATGTGTACCATATATTTTCTTCTACTACTGTCCTGTGTTTGTGTACAGCACTTTGGCGTACTGTAAAGTTTTTAAGTGCTTTATAAGTAAACTTGTTATGGTAGGTGTTGTTGAAATTTTTCTGTAAATATTTAGTTTTGCCCATGACTTAGTCCCAGTTTTTAATTTTGGCCTCTGTGAATTTGAGTTTGACACCCCGGCCGTGTCGAATCGATCTGAAACGTTCAAAAGTGCACTGTATCGAGATCAGTGTTGGGGAGTAACAGATTACATGTACAGGAGTTACGTAATCAGAGTACAAATTATGAGTAACTGTATTCAGTTACAGTTACTGTTTCAGTGAGTGGTAATTGGATTACAGTTACTTTGTTGAAATAAATGGATTACATTGCGGTATTTTCCTGTTTTCTCATTTGGGGCTATATCCCCCCCCCCCCTTTTTTTTCTTGGTAATTCCACTCATTGCCGGACACTAATCCAGGTCTAAACCCAGGTCTAAAACCAGGTCTAAACCCAGGTCTAAAACCAGGTCTAAACTAGATCTAAACCAGGATTAAACAAGGACTAAACCAGGACTAAAACCAGGACTAAACCAGGACTAAACCAGGACTAAAACCAGGACTAAACCAGGACTAAAACCAGGACTAAACCAGGACTAAAACCAGGACTAAACCAGGACTAAACCAGGACTAAAACCAGGACTAAACCAGGACTAAAACCAGGACTAAACAAGGACTAAAATCATGACTAAACAAGGACTAAACAAGGACTAAAACCAGGACTAAACCAGGTCTAAACCAGGACTAAAACCAGGACTAAACCAGGACTAAAACCAGGACTAAACCAGGACTAAACCAGGACTAAAACCAGGACTAAACCAGGACTAAACCTAAAACCAGGACTAAACCAGGACTAAACCAGGACTAAAACCAGGACTAAACCAGGACTAAACCAGGACTAAAACCAGGACTAAACCAGGACTAAAACCAGGACTAAACAAGGACTAAAATCATGACTAAACAAGGACTAAAACAAGGACTAAACCAGGACTAAACCAGGTCTAAACCAGGACTAAACCAGGACTAAACCAGGACTAAAACCAGGACTAAACCAGGACTAAACCAGGACTAAAACCAGGACTAAACCAGGACTAAAACCAGGACTAAAACCAGGACTAAACAAGGACTAAAATCATGACTAAACCAGGACTAAACAAGGACTAAAACCAGGACTAAACCAGGTCTAAACCAGGATTTAACAGGACTAAACCATGCTGCGCGGACTGTGTCTCCTCCTCTTCTATCAATGATATTTTTAAAGACTCGGCCTTTTCATTTTCTTTTAGAAAACAATGTGAAGATTTCCTCGTCTTTTCTTCTCTACAGCAAATCAAGTAATCCAAAGTATTCAGATTATATTACTCACTTTAAGTAATTTAGTGAATTATGTTACAAACTAAATTTTGAGGTATGTAATCTGTAATCTGTAGGGGAATACATTTTAAAAGTCACCTTCCCAACACTGATGGAGATATGTATCGTACCGTGGTATTTCTTGGTATTTATGTGTGAAAGGCAGATTAAACTCACACACATCGTTTCCTGGTACTTTTTTCTGCATGATTTGTAGTTTTTGCATGAACTCCAGAGCAGTTGTGAGGGCAGTTTAGGTCAGACATGGTACCAAATAGATTTGTTTATAGTCAACTAATTAATCAGAAGAACATTATCCAGTCCACCGAGAATTTCTTTAGTCAATTACAGAGCTTCGTTTTGTCTCCGTAAGGTCATGTGTCCTCTGCATTTGACTGAGTGGCGCCGCAGTGGTTGAGGTTAAAGAATTGTGTAATATGTGCAGAAATATCACATTGTTTGGAAGACTGTATTATTTTTGTATGTTATTTTTGCATGTTTTTGTTTCTCTAGACCTAGTAATAATCTATTTCATTATTATTTTGTGAACATTATATCGCCTATACCTGTGATTTTGATTCGAAAAGGTTTTTTAATAAGCAAAATTGACTCTTATGAGCTTTAAGTCATGCTATATTGTTGTTATTTCATCAAAAACAAACCTGGAGTTGTGTTTTGTTTCATTCACACGTTTAAGTAACCCTTTATTATTAGTCTGTCTACATCTCCAAAGCTCAAAATGCTCCGGTCCACCTTGTGATGTCATGAACCCGTAGTTTTCAAGTTAACAGCTCCTTTTACCTTTAGTTCAGAAGAGATTGGCAATTCCAGGGATGAAATGAAGCTTAAAAACACAGTTCCTGTATCACCACATGACATCACAAGGTGGAATAAAGTGTTTTCTGTATGAGAGAACTCTTAATAACTCTAAATATGCAGGATCTGTGTGTTAAACGTGTGTGAATGAAACAAAACCACAACTCCAGGTTCGTTTTTGACGAGGAAACGACATTCTAACACAGATGAGAAAATGGCGTAATATGGTCCCTTTAACACTCCGCTGAGCTCCGGCTAATGCTAATGGCTTTTGAATTGAGTAATGTGCTGATTAAATGAGCAGTTAAACAGTGAATCAATCACATAATGGACGAGCGTACAACTGTCCTCAAGTGAACACAGACGCTCTGACATTTAAGTGCACGTTACATCAGTCAAGAAGCAGTTTGGGACGACACAATCCATCCAAAACGCAGGGACGATTTACATACAAGGAAGACATTTTCTGGAAGTTTAGACTTTCATTTAACTAAATAACAGTGATGTAATTTATTTTTATTAGTTTAACCATAACTATTGTTCACTTTAGACAAGTTTTGGTTTGTTCACATTATGTTTTTTACATGGAATCACCTCTATGTTGACAGATCTGCTGCCTGGGTCCAACCACGAAGTAAAATTATAAAGTTTACATTTAACTAGATAAAACTATACAAGAGTTTTAGTCAAATCTTTAAATACATTGATGTGTTTTAGTGAAATAAGCAGTCTGATCTGTCATATAATGCACTTATTTATTGCAATTTTGTCATTTTTGTGCAGAGCCAATTCTAGTTTTTCTGTTGTTTCTGTCTTTCCTCTTAGACAAACACAGTACGTGATTTGGTTCTCAGTGGTTTGCATGGTAAAGTAAAGGTTAATTAAAATAAATACATAACATTACATTATTGTTCTGCGTCCTTACCCTCTTGGTACAACTACTACAATCTATTATAATTTTATTGTACATATTGTTTTGCAAAGTTTTAAGATTTAACATTTGGAATATTGGTGACCTAATCCTGTTTAATTAAAGAGAGATTTTTGAGAATTTGAGAGATTAATAAATTTTTCTAATTACTGCTTGGTTTGGTGGGATGGTGCTTGTAGTAAATATTCATTATAATTTCACATCAGTCAAGTGAAGAAAAGTTGAACACAAAAAGTCGCGAAATACAGAAGGCAGCTGTGATTTCTAAAACAGAAAACTTCTATCTATGTCATCAAATTCATCCAAAATTCTGGGACAATTTACGCAGAGAAGAAAGGCAATTTTCGGACAGTTTAACCACAAATTTAACAAAACAAAGGCGTTGTGGTGTATTTTTATGTGTCAAATCTTAACTATTGTGTGATTTAGACAAGTTTTAGCCCTTATTTTTGTTGTTATGGTTGTTCGACGTATGTCATATCAGGAAGTAAATTGTTAACTTTCACAAAAATGTAAAAAACTAAACATTTAAGAAGATTATTAGTAAAATCTTTATTATATGTTAACTATGTTTTAGCGAAATGAGTAGTCTAACTTGCCATGCGACCATTTTATCCAGCTTTTACGAGTCATTTTAAATACTTATGGAAATTCCAGGGGCCGAGCGATTTCCATCATGAGGCCATAAAGTCGAAATCTACTTTAACAATTAAACGCAAAAACAAAACACAAACCCAACTTGTTTAATACTTTCTGTGAATATATATGCCATCATAAAATCATTACAGATATCAAGAGTGCGTCAGTCTAGGTTAAGTCTATGTAATCTTACCTTAAATGGACATAAGAGAGGACTTTTTGACCTATTGCGTGTCTCCTTGCGATGCCTCTCTCTCCTTCACTATTTGAATGCGTCCCTGTCTAAACACATGACCCGCCGGATTTGCCTCTCATTTGGCTGAAGTGAAAAGGCTTCGACAGGGAGTGAACAGCGAAAAGATTTGCTTTTAAAGTCTACGGCACCAGATTTCTATTGTGTTTATTTATTGTGAGGATCAGTCATCGTCTAAGACCTCGAGATGGACAGAGTAGACAAAAGCTGTGGGGTCATTATGGCAGAATTACTTTACTTAAGCAAAAATGGTTCAAGAAAATGACTCAAGTTAGAGAAAAACAGTAAAGAAACTACTACTCGAGTAAGAGAAACTGTCAAAACTACTGATCTGATTTATAATGTAAGTTAATGTGACAGGATTTCCAAAATATTTTCAATTAAGGCAACAAAAAACTAGAGCAACTCAATCAAATCAAATGTTCAAATCATTAAAAAAGTCAAAATAAAGCGTATGTCAACTCGTAAACTTACAATGAAGAGAGTAACTAAAACGTTTACTCAAGTACACTGCAAAAAACAATATCTAGGTAAGTTAGAATGACTTAAATTAAGAACATTTTACTTTATTTGAGTCGATTCAACTTGACAAGCAAATGATCTACCAATGAAATAAGTGTTTTTCTTAATTCATTGGATTTTGTTTCTTATTTTAAGTGCAAAAAGTTGTTGTTTTTCTTATTTTAAGTGTAGCAAGATGGATTTTCATATTTTAACTACAAAAAGTCTTATTATTTTAAGTGAAAATTACTCAAATTATGATAAAACTTTCTTAATTCAAGTCATAAGTCAAGTTCAAGGCTAGATTTTAGTTTTTGTGATGTAAGAGCAGAAAAGTACAGTTGTATTAAAAAGTTACTCCAGTAAATAAACTTCAATAAATCTAACAGAATACTATGAACCTTTGTGTTTCATTTATGTATTTTTGAATAATCTTGTAAATGTTCTCTCTCACTCCTACAGAGCTGTAAATGCTCTTTTCCACCTGATGATGTCATGAGGTGGTCAGAGATTGAACTGAACTCACTTCAACAGCAGCAACAGCAACTTCTAGCAAGTACTGTTTTTAGCTTGAGGGCTAGAGTTCTTCACTCTAGTTCATGCGCCCTCTGCTGGCAACATTGGCAGTTAGTACGGACAGAAACTAGGTGAACCTCTTTGCTCTCTGTTTATCTATGAATTAAAATATAATAAAATTATATTCTGCAAGTCTGAACAATGCAAAAAATGAGACAAACTGACACTAAATCATGAAAAAAAGGACTGAACCAGAACTAACATGTTAAACAAGTCTACACCGTTTAAAGCAGCACCGTGTAATCTGCATAAGTCTGAGGACAGAAGGCTAAAGCCATACTCTGGAACATTCTTCACTGTGATGGAAAAGTTTAAAGCCTCATTGTGGAACATTTCTGGCAAAACAATGACATCTCCATGGAGACAGGCAGGACAAGATTTGAGTCTGTGGAGATACAAGCCTGACCACACTAAGCACACATGTTTTCAAGGTGTTGTAGTGAAATTGAAATATCTATACTGAAACAAATGCTTTTAATATTTGGCAGAAATGTTACAAAGTGGGACTTTAAAGGTAGCCAGGCCGGTGCCACCTAGTGCCTCTGCTCAATTTCATTTCTCTCCAGCGACTAGATCAGGAATCAGAATACACTAGACGGTTTGCAATCAGTGAAGAGCTGTGAAGCCATGACGTCAAACTCAAGCGCCTGTCTGGGTCCGTTTTGTGGTACAGCACAACAGTAAACAAAGTGGTCGAGGTGGACGTAGACGAAGCCAAATATTCTGTGTTGGCAACAATTCCCAAGATCGAGGATTTAAAGCCGGAACAAAGAGAATGTTTGGTGAATTTAATCAAGGAGAAAGATATGATTGCCATTTTTCCTCCGGGATTTGGCGCATTACATACGTCACGACCAAATAGCAGCGATTGGTCATATAAAAAAAGTACCCGCCTACTGTCAAGTGAATGAATCATAATGCTGTGAGGTCAGACAGTTTCCACAAAGTGAAACCAGCTGATGAATCAGGCTACTTTAAAGGTTCTATATTACACAAAATTGAGTCTTGTGAGCTTTAAGCCATGTTCGAATGTTGTTACCTCATCAAAAACATACCTAGAGTTGTGTTTTATTTCATTCACACTTGGGGAAATCCTGTTTGTTTTTGTTTTTTTTTATTTTATTTATCTACATTCCCATAACTCAAAATGCTCTGATTCACCTCCTGATGTCAGCCTAAAAATGCACCCTCGTCTAAACGCAGAATAAAAAGTGAAGACTTGACGCAACATTTGCTTCTTCTGTTCAGACCGTCATCATGTAAATTAGTTGTTTTGTTTTCATTCACATATTTAACTCACGAGCACTGCATTTTTAGGCTTTTTTTAGAGTTCTTCTCTCAAATATAAAACACTCTGTTCGACCTTGTGATGGAGATGTCATGTGGTACACTCACTAAAATCATTTGGATGATTTCAACCCTGGAATTCCCAATCTTTAATGAACTAAAGGTAAAAGGTGTTCACTTGAAAATCTGACATCAAGAGCTGAATCGGAACATTTTGAGTTTTGGGAATCCAGACAAATAGAATAAAAAAACAGGATTTCTCAAACACATGTGAATGAAACAAAACACAACTCCAGGTCTGTTTTTTGATGAGGAAACAACATTATAACATAGACCAGAAAATATGGGCCATTTAATTCATCAATAAGTACCAGCGTCCAAACATCTGTTCCCAAAACTGTTCCCAAACTTTGACCTTTTTGTGCCAAATGGGAAAGCGATTCTTGTAATGCTTCGCTCTTTTAGCCTTTTTAGCATTTTGTCTCCATTGTTTCGGGGGATTAGGAGCGCACGCATTAACAGCAGCACACGACTGGACAGAAAAGCAGCCGGGCGCGAGGGAGGGAGGGAGCGAGAGAGGGGGCAGATCGGCGAGGACGGGAGGAGGAGGAGGAGGGCAGATTGGCGTAGGGCAGTTGATAGTAAGAAGCAAGTGTTAAATCCCACGAGCCGAGATTTTAAAGGGGGTCTTTTGATTCAAATCTGCTCTCATCCGATTATGACTGCTCTTTGCATCTGGACCAGAGATAAAGAAAGAGACCGCTGCATGAATGTGTGCGTGAGGGAAAGAGAGAGAGATAGATATGATACGGGCGATGATTCTGGGAGGAGAATACTGACAGAAAAGGAAGGAAGCAATGATCCAAACCGAGACTAAAACAGGAAAACGAGGGCTTATCCGAGTGTCTAGCAGTTTCACCTCCCAACGAAAGCTTCTAGGTTCAACTCCTGCGCTTTTCTATGTGGACTTTGCATGTATCTGAGTGAGCTTTCTTGTTTTCCCGCTCTGATTCGACCCAAAACACGCACACGATCGATCAAATCCTCCAACTAACAGCCCTAAAGCGAGAGGTCTGAAGAGATGGGACCTGCTCCTGACTGGTTACCCCAGTGGCATAGATTAACGAATGGGTCAAATGCTCAAAAGGGATTAATAAAGCATAATTTAACCTTAATCCAGGATAGAACCAGGACTAAACTACGACTGAACCGAATCCGAGTGAGGACTACAATAGGACACAACCGCACCAGGACTGAAACATGACTAAAAAAAAGAATCTAAATATGTCAAAGTCATCATATTTTAACTGAGATTTAATCGTCTATCGTATATATCTACATCTATTTCCAATCCTCTGTCAGTAAAAGCATGTGGTCTGGAGCAGATAAAGACTTTTTAAAATCTTTTTATTACGATATCCAAGTCTCATGATACAATATCGTCACGGTATGAGTCTCACGGTACGATATTTATTGCGATATCGTGGGAAAGTTCACGATAAGACGGAGAGGCTCACGATTAGGGACGTAACAATATCCCAATCTCTCGGTACGATATTTTCACGGTGTTATTATTTTAACAAAAATAAAACTAAATCTACATATTTGTGATTTTATTTGTCAATTTTGCTCATCGGGTGTCTATGATTAGATTAGTTAAAATTTGTGTCACAATTTTCATGCCCAAAATCGTTGCAATTAACCAAAATATCATAATAATCAATATACATCTCACTTTACGATATTTATTGCGATATTTTGTGGAGGCTACTTTGAATATGCTCCTTTTTCCTCTTAAAATGCCTCGACAAGACTTAATCCAAAGACTTAAAAGTGCTTAGAACTGTTATTTCTTCATGTAGTCTGCGCTGAAATGGAGCAAAGGATCATGGTCTATGTAGTTCCCTCTTTTTTTTGTCTATTGCTGCAGGTCAGATCTGTGAAGAGGCGACATTTCTCACAAAATACATGCTTTTCTTTAGTAATAAAAACATCACATATCCTCCATATATCTTCACAGAGACAAATCGGACAAAACAGACAAATCGTGACTAGTCGACAATGAAAAAATAATTGTCGTAATCATCATCTGGACAGTAAAGACACCTAAACACACTTTTTTTTGTCTATTGCTGCACCATAACTCTTAATTTAAGCAAAGAGACTTGCGAATTTGATATATTGTGATGGTCCACGATGTTATTGTGACAACTTTGACGACACGATATCACGATATTTTGGTTATTGTTACATCTCTAGTCTTGGTTATGTTTAGGTCAATATATATACTAAAAAAATCCCTATAATCAGGAAGTACGAAACAATGAAAATACAAAAGTAGATCGCATTTTCCACCACCTGCTCCATGCACGTTCTCATTTGAATGACAATAAACCTCTATGTCGAGATCCTATGTGCTCTTAATCCCGTATAACATTATATCATCCACAATAACACACATTATGCCTGACCGTGCTGCTACTACGACATCAAATTCTAGGTTAACTCTGAAAATAAATGATTTTTCTTGTTTCTATGTACTAGGAAATGCTTAATTTGTAATCTTAACCCATCCGTTTCCAAAAACATCGACCTACTTATGATAGAATATTTAAAGTTTTAGGTTTATGAGCATCTAAATGAAAGGGTGACACGTTTCTCTCCACGTACAGATATTCAGAATAACTTTCGGATTGAGCCAAGCCAAAGTCACTGTCATTGTTAATTCCAGCGCAATTTTATTAATTGTTTTCAACTTGAACCTTTGACCTTTTAGTACAACGGGACAAACAGACAAGATAATCAATTCATCGTTTACGAAAAGGCAATATCATGATTGTTCTTTGTAATAATGGCATTTATAATTACAATATATACTATTCTATTCTATATTATATTAAAAATCATCAAAAAATAATGAAAAAAAAAATTCTAAACATGTAATAATCATGTAATAAGTTTTTATCCGAGGTTGTTTTTGAGCAATAACCTAAACCGAGCCCATTATCCAAACATTTTAGCAACATTTATGAAAAACTGCGAAATTATGGTGGTTTTATTTTCACAAAAATAAAACGAAATCTACATATTAATGATTTTATTTGTCAGTTTTGCTCATCAGGTGTCTTTGATGAGATTAGTTCAAATTTGTGTCGCAATTTTCATGCCCAAAATCATCGCAATTAACCAAAATATCATAATAATCGATACAATTTTTGATGTTACAGGTCATTTTAAGTTTAATATTGTGAATAAGTTCCATATTTAAACAACTATTATAGAATATTTAGTTATAAGTGAAAACAACAATGATCTAGACGAGAACATTTTGCATTTATAGCTCTTTTTTTTCTATATTACAGTGATTTTTATGACAATTATCACCATTATACAAAAAGTACCACAAATAATTATTGATACATTATTTTTGTTGGAGTATTACAGATTCTAGAAAGTTCTGTTGTCATACTTCCCAGTGAAAATATCGTACTTTGTCATGAAATATCCAAAAGGTAAATCCACAAATGTTGAACCTGATGCTTTGAATGTTTGACGAAACCCAAAATCTCGCTGTATTAGAACAAAAAAATCTGCACAATGTTCATTTTCGAGGTTCATTAAAGAAAAAAAAAGTTGTAATCTCCTCTGACACCTGAGTTACTCACCACTCGAGTCGTGTCCGGTCGTGTCTTAGGCCCAGATCTCAAACTACAAACTTCTCCTTCTCGTTGCTTCTTCGGTTCATTCAACTTTTGGCATCCGACTCGACTTGGCGTTTATTTCTCCACGACCGCGGAGCGTCCAACTGGAGCCGGACAGGAGCAGATGAGGATTGGACGGATGAAGAGATCAGCGGTGAAGGGATAAAACCTGCGGATGGAGGGAAAAAGGGAGGATGGGAGGATGGGGGCAGGAGGGAGGGAGGGAGAGGGGGGTAAGAGGGAGAACTAGACAATTGTGAGAGTTATGACGAGAAAAGGGTGGAAGGTGAAGTCTGAATCTGAAACAAAACAAAAACACTCCATCCATCCAATCCATGTATCATTCGTTCATGTGTTTTTCAATATAAAATCAAAAATAAGAAAAAATGAAAAAACAACATTTCTTCATTATTTGTTTCCAAAACCAAAATGAAAAAAAAAAAAAAAAAAAGATAAGGATTCATTTTTTTTTTTAGTTTTCGATTTTGTGTTTAAATGAATAATGGAAAAAACAAATAAAGGCCGTTTGACTTAAACTGCGATGCCGGACTTTTGCACCACGTACGGACTGAACCAGGACTAGACCAGACCGGAACCAGACCTGAACTGAGACCAGGATGTAGACAGGGACCAGGACTAAAACCGGGACCAGACCAGAACTGAGACCAGAACTGAGCCCGGGACTGAGGCCAGGATTGAGACCAGGACTGAGTCCAGGACTGAGACCGGGAACAGGACCAGGACTAAGACCAGGACTGAGACCAGGACTGAGACCAGGACTGAGACCAGGACTGAGACCAGGACTGAGACCGGGAACAGGACCAGGACTAAGACCAGGACTGAGACCGGGAACAGGACCAGGACTGAGACCGGGAACAGGACCAGGACTGAGACCGGGAACAGGACCAGGACTAAGACCAGGACTGAGACCGGGAATAGGGCCAGGACTGAGACCAGGACTGAGACTGGGACTGGAACCGGGACCAGACCGGGACTGAGACTGGGACTAGACCGGGATTGAGACCAGGACTGAGACTGGGAACAGGACCAGGACTGAGACCAGGACTGAGTCCGGGACCAGGCCGGGACCAGACCAGGACTAGGCCGTGATTGAGATCTGGACCAGACCGGGACCAGACCAGGACTGAAAACGGCTTAGCCTTGGTTTAGTCCTGTTTTAGTCCTGGTTCAGTCCGTATGTGGCGCAAAAGTCCAGCACTTTACTTAAGTACATTATAAACTGGAAACTTTTGACATTTACTTCACTACATCTGAAAGCTTGTATCTGTACTTTCTACTCCATTACTTTTTTGAACTGGACTGAAAAGTAAAAGTATTTTTTTATAGTTTGAGACCTGCTGAAAAGGCTGAGGATTTATTTTTAACACGTTCATAGTTTGAACACACAAATATATGTGAATAAAAACAGCTAGAAAAAATATATTCAGTTGTTTCTGTTGAACAGAATTCAGCACAAATCTTTATCAAAATCACTACATTTGAAGTTTCAGTAGATCTAAAATCTGTGTGAAATACTTTTACTGACACTTTAATACTTTTACTTAAGCACATTTTTTCAGGTGTTACTTTTACTTCTAGTATCTGTACTTTTACTCAAGTAACAAAATTAAGTACTTCTTCCATCACTGAAAGAAAACAACATTAAATCAAAATGTTAAAAAGAAACAACTGATTTTTTTTTTTTTTTAAATCAATAATACACTTTATTCAGGAATATTTATTATCTAGAAGTAACCATATTTAAATTTATATTTGATTTATACTGTATTTAAAAAAGTCTTGATAAACAATAGAATTAATTGTTTGACTAGTCAGCAAAAAATACCTCTGAACTCCTCACTACAAATGTTACATAGTGAATCTTTAAGTTTGGTGGGCATTTAAAAAGCACAACTATAGGTTTAGCTGCCGCATTTGTACAAAAAACGATCATGTTCAGATCAGGATGAGTCTAGAAAAACAGCGACTGATGCTCAGAATGGACAGGAAAAAGTGGGTTGAGTGGGGGGTGAGGAGCGGGTGAAGACGGCCAACCAAACAAGGTGTAAGACCGTCAGGAGCCCGGGGTAATTCGGAATCAAAAACCCAGAGAGATGGAAATCACGGAGGGGAGGGCAACAAGACAAATACAGGAGCAGAGAGCATGGCTTTTTAAGGAGCTCAGAGCAGGTTTGAAAGATCTACGACGGGCAGAGGATCAGTGTTTTGTAAACCTGAGGTGAGGCTAGAATTAGAGCAGAGAGACTGACAGGGCAGAGCCACGAGACGAGCAACAAAGAGATGAATGTTTCTCTACTGTTTCACCTAAAGACTCGAGGATCGACTACAGAATCAGTCAAACAGTTGAAGTTTATTTGTGAAATCAGAGGTGGAGTTCAGTTTCCTGTAATAAGCAATATTTTGAGCAGTTTTCCCTCAATCAAAAGATTGAATGTTTAGTTTTAAATTGTTATGGCGATGGTCCTGTGGATTAAGCCTGCACACTTACTGTATTTTTTGGACTGTAAGTCGCACTTTTTTCATGGTTTGGGTGTTTCCTGTAACTTATACTCCAGTGCGACTTATATATTAAAATTTTCATACTGACGAGAGGCTCTAGGCTTGTGTGTCAGTTTTCTGCGCCTGTCTCCTGCAGAAAAAGCTGCTGTCCTGCTGCAAGTAGTGAAATATTCAGATGAAAGCAGTAATTGAGCAGCAGAAAGAAAGTTTGGAGTGAGTGAGAAACTTGGGAGGGACTGGTGAAAAGAGGGAATGGAGAACACAGCTTCACAGCAACTGGGAGGGTGTAGCATGTCTGGACTTCAGTGACAACCGAAGTTGCGCGGAGTTGCTCAGAAGTGACACAGAGGATGAAGAATTCAAAGGATTTAGTGATTTGGAGAGAGATGGAGAGTTTGATAAACTTGTTGTGTTCTGTTGTTTATGCTGTAGTTATCTGAAGAACTGTTCATATGTGACGTTAACATACCAGACGTATATTCAGCCTGTTGTTCTTTATTCTATTATAACTTGACTTTCAAGATGAAATGTCGGGTCCTGGTCCTTGATTTTATAAAATACATTTCCCCCAAAAAGTGTGACTTATAGTCCGGTGCTACTTATAGTCTGAAAAATACAGTACTCCCAAAATGCATTTAATGAATCAGTGGATCTTTGTCAGTTCTAGGGCTGAGTATCATTAAGAAGTTGCCGATACGATACAAACCTCGATACAGTGCACTTATGATTCAATACGATATATTTCAAATCGATTCAATATGGCACAGTAAAAATAAAGGCTAAATCATGGCTGTGTCTTTTTTTTTTATTAAAGACAACAGAATATAACATTTAACAAAATACAATAATCAACATAAAAACAAAACACAAAAACATACAGCAGCAGCCACATTAAATACAAAACAACAAAAATGCCCCCCAACACACACACCGACACAAATTGGGATAAATACAACAAAAGTAATGTGGTTCTGCAGCTTAAACACACCGCTATTATATTGATATATTTGACCAATTATAATTAAAATTCATTTTCTCTCTTTCTCTCTTCCTTTTTTTTCCATTTTTAATAACCATTTTTTGTCCCTATACTTTAAGTAATATTATTTTCACCATCGTCATTTGGTTTAATCTTTTATTATTTATTACAATCTCATAAGCAAGCATAGTTTTAAAGGCATTTCTCACTAAAAGTCTTTGTTAAACCACTTCTTATGCAAAGTTGATATGAAACACAAACATTTTAATCATCAAAACAGTGAAATGTGTCGCATAAACAAGTTTCCTTCCTCTAAACAAGCAACAAAACTGTAGCTCTGTAACAAAATAATTTAGTAAACTATACTAAAAAACACCTCATGGCGATATATCGATACGGCAGCACATGATATCGATACTGTATCATCACATTAAATCATAAGATATATCGATATTTTAGCACACTCCTAGTCAGGTCCACTGATCCAAACGTTGTCATTCATTCATTAAATGCAGTTTGGGAGAAAGTGTGCAGGTTTTGACTCACTTTCTGTGTTCACTGTAGTCGCCTTGCACCTAAACCTTTTATGAATGTTCCTATAAAATCTCATTATTCTGAAACCCATGAATACGGGCCAAAAGTTTTATTAAATCCAGGTTTCATTCACACAGCATGCAACATCAAAACTGGAACTAAACCAGGACTAATGAGACGAGACCTTGACTAAACTAAAACAGAACTAGAACAAAACCAAACTCTGTCTCCATCAGGATTAAACCAGGAAGGCAGTCAATAGTACTGTTATACTGGAATATTACTCCTATGTTGATACTTTGCGGTGACATCATGCTTGAGGTGTTCTGCATACATGTATATGGCAGAATGTTCAGCAGTTACCACGGTGCCACAAAGCACACAATAGCAAACACAGCCCATAAAGTGTGAAAAACAATACCAGTGCTCATGGTACGGAAGCCGAGAAGGGTGAGAAGAAACGCAAACGCTGCAACAAATACAAATGTGACAACACAACAAAAAGCCACAACACACCAAAAAAAGCCACAACGGAAATAACCGCGGGGCTCTATTTTCCGACGGACCGATCAAGCGGCAAGTGAAGAAGAAGAACTACAAACTGAAATGAATAATGATAAAACAATAAATTACTTTTACTTACGTTTCCAACTTCTCCATTCCTTTACTTTTCACATTGAAGTTCTTCTTCTTCACTTGCCGCTTGATCGGTCCGTCGGAAAATAAGAGTCCCGCAGGTCACTTCCGTTGTGGCTTTTTGATGTGTTGTGGCTTTTTAAAGTGTTGCAGCATTTGCGTTTGAGTCGTGGCGTTTGTATTTGTTGCGGCGTTTGCATTAAAATAGAGTCCTGCGGTCATTTCCGTTGTGACTTTTTTTGGTGTGTTGTGGCTTTTTGTTGTGTTGTGTTTGTTGTTGTGCATTGTTGTGCATTTGTTGTGTGTTGCTTTTTGTTGTGTTGTTGCATTTGTATTTGTTGTGGCGTTTGCGTTTGTTGTGACCCCTCTCGGCTTCCGTATCATGGTCCTATGTAGGTGTCAAAAATTCCTCTCTCTCAAAAAAAAAAACCCAAAAAACACTTTGTTATTGATAATTTACGCAAAACTTTCAAATTGGAAAATAAATATAGCTACAAATATGGACCTTAGAGCAGTTTTGCAGTGTATAAAATATAAAATGAATATACTTTAAACATGAAATAAGGCACAGAAAAAGACATAAATGTGTCCAAAATAAACTATATATCCAGCTGTTCTACAATCTCTATAAATATACTTAAATATACCCAAAATAAACTTTGTTAAGCTTTAAATCGTTTCAACTTGATTAGTTTGGAGATCGTTTGACACACAAATTGAAATCACGATCAAAATTCAATTAATTGCACAGCCTTAATTTTTGAATTGTTCTTTTGGTGCAGGTTATTTTACTGATATAATGTCAGACTGGCTGAAAATGCAAGTGATGTTCTTTTTAATTAACACTACTCTTATCTCAAATGAATGACTGCGGGAACATTTGAACAGAAACACTATCACAATCATCTGCTTCATTACCATTTTCAGCACAACAGGAAGCTGTGAAAGTCGCTGGTTTTATAACTACTATGAAGTGGAGCCTTACATAACTCGTGCTAATCAAACATTGCCCCGTGACATCACAGAGGCGGCTGATTTCATGCTTGGGTGTGTAATTAGAGCGGGCGATGGGTGGGGCAGCTTAGTCTAATGGATACTGTATCTGAGAGATGTATTATCAAAACGGGAGGTTAATGCAGACTTTACCGAGCCGGCGCGGGACGCAAAGGGTTAAAACCAAGTGTGCATTAAAGCAGCCCCTCGACCCACTTCTGTACATGACAGATTATAACACGGGGGGAGTGAGACTGTTAATACTGTTAATATGGGCCATAAACACGACATGCTTCAGGATGTACACTGTAAAAATATGTGTGTTTACAGGTGTTAAAGGTGCACTGTGTAACTTTTCTGAAGGAGATGTTACAGACGCTCCTATATGTACCACCATATTGAATTTAACATATCATGTTAATCAGCGTGTATCATGGATGCATGAATGTTAAACCGCTGGACCAAGTTACAAGTCATATCTGTGGAGAGGTGAGCAAGCTTAGAATAAGAATGCATGTTTGTCATCCATACATCCATTTTCTTTCGCTTATCTGGGGTCGGGTCGTGGGGGCAGCAGCCTAAGCAGGGATTGCCAGACTTCCTTCACCCCATACACTTCCTCCAGCTCCTCTAGGGGGACTCCAAGACGTTCCCAGGCCAGCTGAGAGACATAGTCCCTGCAGTGTGTCCTGGGTCTTCCCCGGGGCTCCTGCTGGTGGGATAGGAACAGATGCCGGAGTCACCTCAGCTGGCTCCTCAACGTGGAGGAGCAGCGGCTCTACTCCGAGCTCCTCCCGTATCACTGAGCTCCTCACCCTGTCTCTAAGGGAGCGCCCAGCCACCCTGCAGAGGAAACTCATTTCGACCGCTTGTATCCGCGATCTCATTCTTTCGGTCATTACCCTGTTTATTGTTGACCAAAATGTATTCTAAACTTTTGATTCATGAAAGTGTCCACCTTTGACAGATATAACAGCTGAACACATGTCATATCATTCCTTTTACAACAGAAATCAAATATTCTTCAGAAAGTTCTTCTCAAGTCTGTTGCAGAAGTTTCCATAAATGTGTGGCACTTGTAGGTTTCTTGGCTTTGACTCTTTTGCCCAGTTCATCCCAAACCAGCTCGATGGAGTTTAAGTCTGAAGACTGTGCTGGACACTCTATGTTTTCAAGTTTACCATCTTGTTCTTTGTTCCTGAGGTAGTTTTGGCAGAGCTTGGACTTGTGTTTTGTATCTTTTATCTTTTTTTTTTTAACCTCTGTCTGTTCAGTTCTTACCTTTGTACCATTTCAAGCTCTTCATTGAACTTGCACGACTTGAACTGCAATAAATAACTGGAAAAATTAGGGTGTTCTAAAACGTTTGACTGATAGTGTATGCAAAGACAGAATATAAATTAAAACAAACAAAATTTAACTCTTAATTAATTCATTCCAGAGCTCTATATCTTTCAAAACGTAACACTTTATAGTCTTTTTGTAAAGGCTTGTACATAAATTTATAAATGCAACGCCATACTGTGGAACATACGGGCAAAGTATTATGATCTCCATGGAGACAAGCATGATTTTTTTGCTGCTTTCATTTTTACATCTATATAATATGACTTGCCAGTGGAATGAGCAAATTGCACTAAATATTGCCTTTATATTAGTATTGTTACAAATTTATTCATTAACATGCGCTACATAGAATCAGAATGTTTTAAATGTAATGAAATACAAACCCCAAACATTTCAAAAAACAAATTCCAGTCACTTAAACCCACAGATACGAGTGTGTTTTACAGTGTAATACGTGAAGCGTGTGGCGGCTCGGTGGCTGCGGTGGTCGTAATGGGAAGGATCAGCCCAAGTGAACAGTTGAGTGTCTCTTTGCTGAACGTCGATGATTAAATGAGGCTGGATTATTCCATATTCTAGATGGAGTTTTTTAAGCTTCATAAACAAATGCACTCATTTATGATGGATTAACCGTAATCCCTCTATTTCTCTCGCCATGTGCACCGCTCTGCACTGCCTCGTCTGGCTCATCCGCAGCTCCCAACTATTAACAGGCCGCAGAGGTGGGCAGGACTCAGTAGCTTTTAATCGAGTAACAAAACTGTACTTCTCATCACACTTTAAAGCCACAGTATGTAACTTTCTTTTAGCTACAAAATGTCCTAAAATAAAAGCATGTTTTCTCTCAATTTGTGTGTTTATTGCACCAAAAAACATGTATCCTTACTCTGAATCGGCTTGCATCTCCACAAACCTTATACTTTTTCCATGGAAATGTTGTTCCTTTGGCTCTAAACTTCCAGTATGGCAAAAACATATCTATTTCTATGAAGAATGTTCCGAAGTATGGTTTTAACTCTTAATTCTAGGCAATGTGCCACCTCCAGAAAAATACATACTATGCTCATAACTCCTACTTGAGCACTATTTAGTCTGAAGTATCTGTTCTCTTGAGTAAAAGTTTTAATTACTTACTTTACCCACCTTTAGCTATGCAGAAACATTTCCATCATGATATATTTTTACTGACAAATACCGTATTTTCCACACTATACGGTGCAATTAAAAGGCTTTAATTTAATCAAAAAACGACTGCGCACTTTATAATCCAGAGCGCCTTATATATGAATTTATTGGACTGTCTTAGTACGACTTTAGTAAACTGCAAAGCCGCACCACTTGCAGCATTACAACTACCGTAGTGAGGAGCATCGTGGAGTTAATACATACTGTGATTCCTTTTAATATCAAAATGCACCTGTCAAGAGACACGCCCACTTTAAACTCAAGCTATTATAAAGTTAAAGTGTGAGCTGCGTGGGAGCAGTGGATGAGAGAAGGTGAACACACATTCACCAAGACAGGGAGACAGCGCCGAGCGACTTACACCACGATCTGCCAACGGATTGTGGACGCCTGGGCTAAGGATCAGTATCAACTGTGGTCCGAGCTTTCACCAAGACCAGAATCATCACTGAACTGCCAGGGAACAGTAACCACACTGACTCGGATAATGACGAGAGGGATGTGGGTGTGCTGGACGCCGTAATCGCCCAACTGTTTGAACAATTATGAGTTATTGTGAATACACTAACAATTTAGCGTCTCAGACAGTATTTTTTACACGTTACAATTGAACAAAGTTGAGAGTTATTGTGAAAGTGTTAAATAAAGTTTGACTGACTTATCCAACTGTTGTGTTTTGTTTAATGCGCCTTATAGTCCGGTGCAGTTTATATGTGAAAAAAGTTCGAAAATAGACCATTCAATGACAGCGCGCCTTATAATCCAGAGCGCCCTATAGTGCGGAAAATACAGTACAACATAAAACTAAATAGTATCTTGAATTGGACTGGCATCCCAAAATTATCCCCTTATTTCAACAAAGGATATAAAATAAACTCACTGAATCCCCAGTTCTGTCACCAGTAACAAACCAATACAAAGTCAACGATGTGATTTATTTTCTTCATATAAAACACGCTGAAAATCAAAGTGCAGTCCAGCCTTTGACACACAAAATCTACATCCAAAATACTGCATATACATCACAATTTCACAACTATATTATTGCATTGACTTGGTAAAATAAATTATAAAATACTGTTCATTGTTCATTTTGTTCCTGATATTAAAATACTGGACTGGTGCACCAAACTGCTGAATTTCAGATGATATTAAATTAACGCATTTCAGCTTCATGTTCTATGAAAAAAGAAATCATTTTGTTTTCAATTGTTAATCACTATGGAAACGGTTACAATTATTCATCATCATGAAACTGCACATAGGCCTGTAGTGTTTAACTGAGATAAAGGCAAAATTACGATTGTCAGTATGATCATTTGTGTCACAGTGGTTGGATACATACAGTGTGATAAAGGCACTTGGTCACTAAAATCTGTAAACTACCAAGTTTCAGTGTTTATAGTCCAGTTATATTTATCCAACCACAAAACAGGAATCCTTATTTTATGGCGGGGAGGCTCCCGATTAGGGATGTAACAATATCCAACTCTCACGGTACGATATTTATTGCAATATTTTGTGGAGGCTAAACAGCTAAAACTGTTCATATATTATTTTTTTCTTCTTAAAATGCCTTGACAAGACTTAATCCAAAGAACTAAAACTTAAAAGTGCTTAGAACTTATATACTTATTATTATTTCTTCATGTAGTCTGCTTAAATTAAGAGTTATGGTGCAGCAATATCTAAAAAAGACAGAAGGAACTACATAGACCATGATCCTTTGCTCCATTTCAGTGCAAAGAGACTTGTAATTCTATATATTGTGATCGTCCACGATATTATTGTGAGAACTTGACAATACGATATCACAATATTTAACTTATTGTTACATCTCTAGTGTTCACTGATCCTAATGTCTTTGTCTTGTGTGAGGGACTGAATGTTCTGTGCCTGTGTCCTGTTTTTTGTCCCGCCAATGGGACTCCAGATGAAAATGAGCCTGCACGGCAAACTCTGGCACATTTACATGCCGTACGAACACATGCTGGTTAATGTGCACTGTCCCAGATTTAATAAATAATAAACACCTGCAACTGACAAGCAAGTAACCCTTCACCTTAGAAGTTACATAGTGCACCTTTAAAATGTTTTTGGTTCAACTAAAAGCGCAATATAAGTGGTAATTTTCTTATAACTGGAAGGTCGGCCATTCAGTTTCCTTTGTCTGAATATGATGTGAGAAAGAAAGTTCATGCTTTTATCTCATTTTAACATTACAGGCCTATAGATTGTATGTTGTGTTACCTGAAAAAACAGCACATTGCATTGTTTTGTTTTATCTTTTTCTCCCCTCACAGTTCATCCCTCTTTCCCTTTGACCTGCCACTCCCTCGGCTGCGCTCGGGTGGAGTTTGGCTGCGTCCGCTTCGACCCTGTGTAGCGCCCGCTTCTGCCTCCTGCTCTGCCTGCGCGGCCTGCTCCATGGTCTTTCCGCTCCACAGGGCCTCTGCCTCCTCTCGCTCCTGCACAGAAAATAAATACTGAATAAATAAACAGTTCAAACGCAGTATTTTGTTTCATAAATTCTCTGAAACACACGGATATGCCATAACAACAGGTGCTCCAATGAAACAAAAAAAACACACACCAAAGTTTCTGTGGAGGCGCAAATGCAAGGAACAGAAAAATAAAGAAAAAATGCATAACACACTCAGACGGGCAATGTCCAAAATCTTTTAAATAACATTTCGGCACAAAAAAGCCTTCGTCAGATATTTTTCTTGCTTTGGTACTGTGGTCCAAAGCAGGAAAAACTGTGGTCCTTTGGCAGGGGAGTCAAACTCAAATTCACGAGGCCAAAATTAAAAACTGGGACTAAGTTGTGGGCCAAACTAAATATTTATTGAAAAATTTCAACATCAGCATGTTTTCTTTTCTTTCATATTAAAATAAATGTTTAATAATAGTTTTGCTTAAACGGGGGCAGCTCTAATACATGTTTGATATGAGCTCGCCGGGCCAAATATAATTATATCGCGGGCCAAATTTGGCTCCCGGGCCTGAGTTTGACATGTCTGCGATACGGTTTAATAAAAAATATCATGGCTGTGATACTAAAAGTCTTTGTTAAACTCTCTTTGTTACTCATCAAAACAGTGAAAATGTCAAATGTGTTGCATAAACAAGTTTTCTTCTTCTAAACAAGCAACAAAACTATAGCTCTGTAACAAAATAATTTTGTAAAATATACCAAAAAATACTCTTGGTGATATATCGATACAGCAGCCCATGATATTGATACTGTATCATCACGTTAAATGATAGAATATTTTGATATTTTTGCACACCCCTACTCACTCACTAACTTCTTCCTATAGAAAATAAAACAATAACAATAATACAATAATAAAAGAATAACAAAATTTGGTAACACTTTAGTTTAGGGACCACATATTAATAGCTAATTAAGTGGTCATTTGTATGTTTATAAGCTGTTACTTAGCTATTAGTTGGCATTAATCAAACACTTAGTAATGCTTAAGATTTCAGTGTATGCACAAAAACATTGTAATCTCCACCACTTTAATGGGAAGAAAATTGTTAATGCGCTAGTACTTGCAAAATACGGCCTTAGACAAAAATGCATTAAAAATACTTTATAAATACTAACAAAGATGTAATTAAGCACTTATTATGCATTTTACTATTAACTACCTATTAATATGTGGTCCCTAATCTAAACTGTTACCCAAATTTTAAATAAATAATGTCTCTATAGCCGATCTGTAGCTGGTGGGCAGCTCTAATACATATTTGATATGATCTCACAGACCGAATATAATTATATCGCGGGCCAAATTTGGCCCCCGGGCCTGAGTTTGACATGTCTGGTCCAAAGCCAGAAAAACGGTGGTCGAGAGCAAGAAAAATATCTGACGAAGGCTTTTTTTTTTTTGATGAAATGTTGTTTAAAAATAAAAATAAAAAAGCTTTTGAACATCAGCCATCTGGGTGTGCGATGCATTTTTTCACTTTTACTATAACAACAGGTTCTCGTTTCATATCCACACACAACAGATGATTTGCATTTCTACTGTAGTTTGAATGAGCCATGATGGATTTGCCAATAGTGCCTCCAGACTTGGGGTTTCATGACGATTTGTTTAACTGAGTAAAATATACAAAATACTTTCATAGTCATCGGTCATAAAACGCCTCACCATATCTCTATAATGTTTTTCTTTGGTGAACCACAGGGCCAGGGCACACCTATTCCCTTTGGTCACTGCAGTAACTCCGTGTGGATTGACTGGACCAGAGGAAAAACCCACCAGACGCCCACAGGAAGGCTTTCACTCGGGCCTAGACATGAGAGGAATATGAGAAATACAAAAAATGCATTATTGAGTGATAGTTTTTAGTGACATAACTCTGCTAGGGCTTGTTTACAGGGTTCCCACGGTCATGGAAATCCTGGAAGTTATAGAAATTGAAAATGTCATTTTCCAGACCTTGAAAAGTAATGGAATTTTGTGAATCCAATTAAAGGAATTTTAGTATCTCTTTCACGCAACTACAGCGTCCTGTTAAGTTTTCATTTGGCTATTATGATTGTTTCTAAATGTCTGTGCCTTTTGTTTTAAAGAGACGACAATAAATGCACTGACAGTATTTTGAATGTTTAAAAACTATAAAACTATACGGTGAGTGGAAAGGGTTAACATTTCATATTTAGGTGCCATAAAGTCATGAAAAATTCACTTTACGTCATGAAAAAATTATGAAAAAGTTTGAAAATTTTGTCTGTGAAAAAGAGTGGGAACCCTGTGTTTACCATTACCATCTACACTTGTGGGTCTCAAACTGCGGTATGTGTCATATGAGTCCTCTGCAATTAAAATATTTGCTAAATTGAACCAACATTTTTGGCCTCCTTTGGGTTAGTCCTTGCTTAGAACTAGTACAGCAGTTGTGTAGTCGTATTTAGGCGTAGTTTAGACCTGGAATAGTCCTGGTTTTGGTCTTGTGGTACTTGGAAGACCAAATATAACCACTGCAAATTTCCCTGATCCGGCCAAAATTTTAAAACTTATATCAGGTTATTCATCTTGTTTTCAGAATTATTATCTACTTATAGTTCAAAGGCTGTTTGATTCTAGTCTGGAGGTAGTTTATTTTAAGATAACTTGTCAAGTAAAATGATCTTGCAGCACGAACAGACAATTTCACTACTTTGAAGTCTTTTTCTGATAGATTTAAGTGTTTATATCTTAAAATTTGACCAAGCTTTTTTGCAGTGTAACGTTTTTAGATCAGAAAATCTCAATACAATATAATAAAAAAATACAATTTACAAAAACAAATTCATAGAGCATGTAATCAATATGAGCATACTTAAACTTAAAGAAAATTCATGGTTCAGTATAGATCTTTTTGTCAACATATAACGTGAGTGTGGTTAAATTGTTGGTTAAATTGTTGGCTACTGTTCTCTTCTGACTGTCATGTTTTTGTGAGGGTTTTGTTTAACATTTGCTCTCCTGTTGCAGTTCCACCTAAGTCAGCTCTTTAAAGGTCAGATTGTGTTTAAACAAAAGTCAAACTTGAGTAACAAAGCTTCAGACTAAAACTGTGTGAAAGGTATCGATAGATGCAGGATGATTTCATTGTTGGCAAGTACCATATTTTAGATTAACTGGTCATTTATTTTAATAATAATGTTATATTATTACAAACTTACAGTGACAGTCTTTGCATCCCTGTCAGTGAAGAACAGCTCTCCTCCATCAAAGTCTTCGTTCAGGTATAAAACGGCACTGCGGACAAAACAATGCAGATGTCACTGTTGTAGATGTTATTTATTCAACACTCAATAACTCAAATGTTTAAATTCTACAAAGAAATTAAACTTCAGCATTAGTGCACACAATAAATATTCAGCTAAAAATATTAGTTCCATCTTATATTTTATTATCTATTGAAAGGTATGTCAATAATATAGTAGAGATGTAACGTTATCCAAATCTAGGTTCAATATACATCTCACAGTACGATATTTATTGTGATATTGTGTGGAGGATAACCAAACTGTGAATATGCTACTTTTTCCTTCTTAAAATGCCCTGATAAGTCTTAGTGTTGTAGAACTCAAGACCGGTCTTGGTCTCGTCTCGGACTCAAGGGCATTTGGACTCAGTCTTGTCTAGGTCTAGGTCTCGGGCTCAAGGTTTGATGCTTGACAAGTGCGATCATATTTTATTACGGATGGTAAATGTGCAGAGGCTGCTAAATATCACTGCACAACCAGTAAAATAATGTAACTGTAGATGTTATGAACTTGAATAAACCCACTGGATTAACTTTGAAGTTGTTTTCTGTAAAGTGCCAGTGGAAGTGGAAATAAAGAGGGAGTTCTAAAACTGTGGGTGAGGGTCCAAAAAAGGAGCAGGAGGAGAGTTTGCTTGGCCTATTTTAAGCCTAAATGAACATTAACCAGATCAAAAGGAGACAGATTTATAAAAAACACTGACATACATGTGCCAAAATACAAATAAAAGTAGAAAATGACAAAGATGGTCTTGATTTGGTCTTGTTGGGCTGTGGACTCGGTCTTGTCTTGGTCTCGACCTTTAAAAGTCTTGGTCTTGTCTCGGTCCTGGTCTCGGGACCCTGTGGTCTCGGACTGGTCTTGGTCTCAATTAGAGCGGTCTTGACTTCAACACTAGACTTAATCCAAAGAACTAAGATTTAAAAGTGCTTGTAACATTTATTTCTTCATGCAGTCTGCTCTGAAACAGAGCAAAGGATCATGGTCTATGTAGTGAAGAGACTTGTAATTTGATATATTGTGATGGTCCATGGCATTATTGTGAGACTTTTGACGATACGATATCACGATATTTCGGTTATTCTTACATCCCTATAATATAGCACTTATTGTGACTTCTAAGTAATTCTTCTTCTTTTTTTTGCCAATAAAATGTTTAAATGACAGACAGAACAAAACAAATTCAACCTAAATGTACCTGAGGTCTCTGTGGATAAAAGCGGGTGGTTCCTTCCAGCACAGTTTGGTCTCAGGTTCGAGGATGCAGTTGTCCACGTGAACCGGGTGAGACAGGTCCATCCTGCCCTCCTGGTCTCCTGCACAGTAAATTTAAAACAATATATTATTCATTTATCTTTAAAATCTCATTCAATAAGCAAGTCATTCTGAGTTGGGTTAAGATTTTACTCCACTTAATCACAACTATGGATGCGCCAGTCTGATACTGGTATTGAATATTGGTGTAGATACTGAAAAATTTGCTGGATCAGATATCAGCTCAGATATCAGTTCAGCCGATATTCTGGTTGAGCTTAGACTATTTATTTACTGGCTGTAATTGGCCCAGAGAGTCTCATATTGTTAGAACATGTATTCACACAAAGTTATTCTGTATTTACTTATGGGATAAATAACAGCTACATAATGTAACACACGGAAAATCTAAATTTCTATCAAAACTGTAAACAGCATATGAATTGAAAAATGTTGATATTATTCTGTAGACACTTTTATTTCTCTTGTCGAATAGTCATTCTCTCTCTCACCTGTGATGGCGCTGCGACAGACCAGGTGAGTGAAAGAAACGAAGAGTGCCGAGGGGCTCCTGAAGTACGAGTGGAGCAGGGTCCTCACTCTCTCCCCGAGCTCATGGAGGAGTTTAGCATCAGTGTGATTCACCAAACCGTCCTGACCCAACTGTGAGACACACGAGGGCTATGTTTACATGTTTACATTAACTCCAAAGATCTGATCATTGATCATTGATTGACTGATTCAAATGCCATCTAAACACCTTACATTTATCAATTCATTTTAGCAAATTCAGAAGTAATTTATTATAAAAACAGTCCACCTTTGCCGCCCTGAGCACCGTCAGACCCTCAAACGTCTCATGGGGCGTGTGTGGAGACCGGCGCCCCCTGTAGCCATCTCCAACAGAACCAGCCGCCTGTCAATCAAACAAAACAGATGTAATGTTTAGAATCTGATCATTTAAAAATACTACAGTACTTTTATTTTTCTTTTTAATTTGTTGACTTTTAAAGTGCATCTATGTCAATACTGAAAACAATCCAAACTCTATGAAAGCTGTCAATTAACAACTGTTTAAACCAGACAAGTCAAACTCAGGCCCGGGGGCCAAATTTGGCCCACGATATACTTATATTTGGCCCACGAGATCATATCAAATATGTATTAGAGCTGGCCTGCCAGCTATAGATAAATAATGTCTCTATAGCCTATTCAAAATTTTGTTATTATTTTATATTATGCTTGTTCTGGATTCAATGTTTTAGCTAAACATTTATTTTAATAAGAAAAGGTTTAACATTACATATCTCGAAAAAAGAGAAAACATGCAGATGTTGTTGAAATTTTTCAGTAAATATTTAGTTTGGCCCGCGACTTAGTCCCATTTTAATTTTGTCCCTCTGTGAATTTGAGTTTGACACTCCTGGTCTAAACTAACCAAAACAACAACAAGTTGTTAATGTATTTCAAATAATGTAGATCTTCTATGGATCTATTTTTGCTGTGTACTTATACTTGTACTTACTGATGCTAACTGCAGTATTGTGTCACACTCTTTTTGGGTCATGACTCCGTCCAGAACGACTCGATTTGTTCCATTCATCATTAAATCGTCCATGGTGATGGTCACGCCCACCTGGGGAACAGTGCCCCCTACAGATCATAAAAGAGAGTGAATGAGCGAAGGGAATGAATGAGCGTTGAAATGTTTAATTGCACTCTTGTATTTATATAGATGAGTAATGCTCTTATGTAGTTTGGATTATGTCTTGTATTGTGTATTTTAGAGAAGAAAAACAGGGACAAAAGTTGAAAATGAGAACTTGTTACACTATCAACTGCAGCTTTGTTTTGTAACTATGTCTAATTGCATTGTCCCTGCCAAATAATAAATAAATCACAACAAAATCACAATTAAAAAATTAACAAAAAGAGTACAGGCTGCAAAATATATGTAGAATATAAAATATAATATAATCTGAAGACCATTTGTACTTGTAATAAACTGTAAATCCTCGGTAAAAATACTGCAATGGTTAAATGTTGTTTTTTGAATTGGTCAAGAAAAGTAAAAAAAAATGGAGGCGCTTAATCGTCCTGTTATTCATGCGATTGCAGCTTCCTGTTTAGGCAACGTGAAAAAACATTTTTACCTCCAAAGAAACCACTGTCGTCCACGTCCTCCTGTTGCTCTCCTTTATTCATCCTTTCATTCATTTGTTCTTTCTCAGCACTGAAATTATTCACAAAAAAAATCACGATTCTGGTGACTACAGGAGAGGCTAAAATGATTAATCAATCTATTAACCCGGTTGTTAAGCAGTTAGTTGTACTTGTGTCATTTTTAGCGTTGAAGGATCACAGAGAGGTCATTACTTTGCCTGGAAATTTCCACATTATGGCATTAAACTTATCTATCTCCATGAAGACCAGTAGGCCAAGTCACAGGAAGAATGCAATGAATTCGAGAGTAAATAAGTTTAATGTAATACTGTGAAAAGTTAGGCTCAAAGCAATAACATCTTCATGAAAACAAACATTTAATACATTTTTTGGCAGTGAATAGAGTAAAATTTGCCATAAAAATTCAGTTTGGTCCTTCTCTTTTCCCTTTATACAAATACTGTACAGATAATTTGACTCACTCACCTCCATTTTTCCCTCAGTGATTCAGGAACAACATCTTCAGGAGTCCATAAATCCTGTGAAGAAAAACACAACAAAAACAAAAAACAATATAAACAACAACAAACTTTATTTATAGAGTGCTTCTCATACAAAAATGCAACACAAAGCGCTAAATAAATAAAGAAAATTAAGTACAATAGTTAATGAGGTTTAATAAAGTAATAAAGGTATGACATGATACTCACTGGATCTGTAAATGTGAAATCCAGGTTTTCCATTCCAAAGTAAAGAAGCTTTTTCTCCTGCAGCGACCGACGAACATACCTCACAATCTCCTGCAAAAAAGAGACAAGCAGAGTGAATTTTGTTGATTCATGTTGTATGTTTTTCATAGTTTAAATTAGCACATGAGTTTTGTGAATTAAATAAAATAAACAACAGGAAATAAACAACTTACAGGACAAACAGGACTAACCCAGGACTAAACTAAGAGTAAACCAGGACTAAACCAGGACTAAACCAGGACTAAACCAGGACTAAAACCAGTTCTAAACCAGGTCTAAACCCGGACTAAACCAGGACTAAACCCAGGTCTAAACCCAGGACTAAACCAGGACTAAACCAGGACTAAACCAGGACTAAACCAGGACTAAAACCACATCTAAACCAGGTCTAAACCCAGGACTAAACCAGGACTAAACCAGAACTAAAACCACATCTAAACCAGGTCTAAACCCAGGTCTAAACCCAGGACTAAACCCAGGACTAAACCAGGACTAAAACCAGACTAAACCAGGTCTAAACCCAGGTCTAAACCCAGGACTAAACCCAGGACTAAACCCAGGACTAAACCCAGGACTAAAACAGGACTAAAACAGGACTAAAACAGGACTGAACCAGGACTAAAACAGAATTTAACCAGGACTTAACCAGGACTAAACCAGGTCTAAAACAGGACTAAAACTAGGTCTAAACCAGGTTTTAACCAGGACTAAAATAGGGCTAAAATATGATTTAACCAGGACTAAACCAGGACTAAAACCAGGACGAAAACAGGATAACCACAACAAACCAGATCTAAACCAGGTCTAAAACAAGACTAAACCATGCCAGGCCACCGCAGCCCCCAGTCCTCAAAATATTGTCATACAATCAGTCTGTGGAGCTAAAAAGGTTGAGGAGCACTGATGTAACCCATTATTCTGTTTTTTGGGATTTTCCAAGTATTCAGAAATACTGGACTGGGATTAAAAGAGCCACATATTAGACATATTACACTATTTGGATGACACAGAATGAACCAGCTGTCGGGCTCAAACAATAATGGACATTTATGAAAAGAAAAAGCAGACCTGTGCAGGCTGTGGGCCCAGTGACTCTTTGTCTCCCCCTAGAGTCTCAGCGTAGAGTTGCAGGTTGTCCAAGTTGTCTTTATCCGTTGGGTAAAACAGGAGGAGAGAGCGAAGAGTCTGCACTGCCCCGGCAATGTCTCCAGCTGTGAACAAACACAAATAAAAAAGAAAAATAAGAAAAAAAAAAAAAAAAAGAGGCTGAGAATCAAATCGCTTTTTTTGTGTGGCTATTTTTAAGCAAAATGACAAAAAGTTACAAAAAATTGTTCCCAAACTATTATAAAATTACTGATAAAAATGTCTAATCAAATTTCTATTTCTGATACCTTGCTTTTGTCCATGTTATTGTTTTGTCTGGAATGTTTCACAGTATGATATTAAATCTTTCTATCTCCATGGAGACCAAACCAGACCAAGTTACAGGTCAGATCTGTGGAGAGGCGACCTCGCTCACAGACAGAATGCTGTTTTTCTAGGTATTTTTGTGCTTTAAAACCACCTGTAATTGAATAAATATAAGGTAGAACTGTTTAATGTCATACTGTGGAACATTCCAAGATATATCCATAGAAACAAGAAGGTGAAGGACCCCCTGCTTAAAAGTTACATAGTGCAACTTTAGCTATATATACTATATGAACTAAAGGTCCTGGTTTAATCGTGAATTAGTCCTAGTTCAGTCCTGGTAGAGTCCTGGTTCAGTTCTGATTGAGTTTTGGCCCAGTCCTAGTAGAGTCCTGGTTGACTTCTAGTGTTGTAGTGGCTGAGTTCTGGTTTAGTCTTTATTTAGACCTGGGTCCTGGTGCGGTCTTCATATTGTTCTGGTTCAGTCTTGGTTGAGTTCTGTTCAGGCCAATTTCAGTCCTGGTTTAGTCCTGGTTCGGCCCTGGTTCAGCCCTGGTTTAGTCCTGTTTTAGTCCTGGTTTAATCCTCATTCAGCCCTGGTTCAGTCTTTGTTCAGTCCTGGTTCAGTCCTGTTTCAGTCCTGTTTTAGTCCTGGTTCAGTCCTGTTTTAGTCCTGGTTCAGCCCTGGTTCAGCCCTGTTTTAGTCCTGTTTTAGTCCTGGTTTAATCCTCATTCAGCCCTGGTTCAGTCTTTGTTCAGTCCTGGTTCAGTCCTGGTTCAGTCCTGGTTCAGTCCTGGTTCAGTCCTGGTTCAGTCCTGGTTCAGTCCTGTTTTAGTCCTGGTTCAGCCCTGTTTTAGTCCTGGTTCAGCCCTGGTTCAGCCCTGTTTTAGTCCTGTTTTAGTCCTGGTTTAATCCTCATTCAGCCCTGGTTCAGTCTTTGTTCAGTCCTGGTTCAGTCCTGGTTCAGTCCTGGTTCAGTCCTGGTTCAGTCCTGGTTCAGCCCTGTTTTAGTCCTGGTTCAGTCCTGTTTTAGTCCTGGTTCAGCCCTGTTTTAGTCCTGGTTCAATCCTGTTCCAGACCTACTTCATTCCTGGTAGAAACCTAATTTAGCTTTCATTTAGTTCTGTTTAAATACTTAAATGTAAAATAAAAATGTCTAATTGAATTCCTATTTCTGACTAGATTGGCAAAAATGTTGTAACTGCATTTAACCATAAAAGAACTTAGTATTTACTTGATAATTGAAAAGGTCTGGAAGTGTAAATACGTCTTGTAATGACCTTTGAACTGTGCTATGTGCAGATGCTCGAGCTGAGTGGGCAGTAAATCCTCTTGGGCAGAGATTCTTCCAGGTCGAGTGGAGACTTGAGTGACACACGACTGGCGGCACGACAGAAGCGACAGAGAAAGAGCTGAAAAACGACAAAAAAATATCATATTAAAACATATATACAGATCTGCTGTATCCAGTGGTTTGATTATGTGAGTTGTGACTTGGAATTGAGTCAGACTAGAGACTTGACTTGATAAAATGGACTAAGACTTGGGACTCGACTTGAATTTGAAGGTCAGAAACTTGGGACTTGATTTGGACTTAAGCCCTGTGACTTGTGAAGACTTGATGCTTAGACTAGTTGACAAATGAACTGTTATTAAGCACTTTTAAAATCTTAACTTTTTCTGTTCTGATCGTAATAATTTACACTTTTGTCAAAACATTTAAAAAGGAAAAAAATTGCATTTCTACAACTCAAATATAAATACTCATATACCACGACTTTTTAAGTACAATTTAGTTTAAAAATCATATAAATTGCAAATATTTAAGCTATATTTGGTATTTTTGTTTAAAGACTTGAAATGACTTGAAGCCCAAAGCAGACGACTTGAACTTGACTTGGACTTATGGGGCAGTGACTCGAGACGCGACCTGGACTTGCCTGTATTTAACTTGGGACTTGACTCGGACTTGAGGTTAAAAACTTGAGACTTAATTGAGACTTCCAAAACAACGACTTGGTCCCACCTCTGCGCGATACAATTTATTTATTTTTTTACATTTCTATGGGGTATTAATTTAGCCAGGCTGGTGTCACCTAGTGCCTCCTCTCGATTTCATTTCTCTCCAGCGACTAGGTCAGGAATCGGAATACGCTAGACAGTTCGCAAAAACCCTGGAAGTGCAAGTTCGGGCACCAACCAATCAGTGAAGACCATACATTCTGTGTTGGCAACGATTCTCGAGATCCGAGGATTTAAAGCTGGAACAAAGAGAATGTTCAGTGAATTTTATCAAGGAGAAAGACGTTATTGCCCTTTTTCCTACAGGATTTGGGAAAAGCTTAATATACCAGTCAGCTCCGTTAGTGGCGCATTACATACGTCACGACCAAATAGCAGCGATTGGTTAAATAAAAAAAAAACGACCGGCCTAACGTCAAGCAAACTAAACCTAATGCTGCAAGGTCAGACAGTTTCTACGAAGTGAAACCGGCTGATGAATCAGGTTAGAATTAATTGTTAACACATAATTATTTACACCACCTTTTATTGTTTTGAAAATGCTATATTTGCAAAAAATAATGTTAGTTTTAGTTTAGTTTTATTCGCATTCCACTAATGAAACTACGGCACATTGCATCAGGTTTGTTGTTGTGAAATTTTGACATAATCAGATAATAAAATACATTGTTTTAGTTGTATTTTCTCTCTTTTTCAAAACAAAAAGCATCTGTAATTGAATAAATGCAAGAGAACTGTTGTTTAATGCAATACTGTGAAACTTTTGACTCAAAGCAACAGCTCTATTTCTTTTGTCCTTGCCTGCAGCCTTCTCAAACGCCCCGTGGACTCCCTCCTCTCCTCTGTCCTCGGGCAGCAGCTGTGAGGAGGTTTCACACTGGACTCTGCACTCCTCCGTCTGTCTCAGTGTTTCATTCACACACTCTCTCCATTTTTCAGTCGCTCCCGCCCAGTCCGCAGACGCCTCCAGCTGAAGAGCAGAGTCGTACAAAATCTGACGGATGGAGAGAGATTTGTACATCATAAATCTGCAGCAAAATATTGGAATAACACGATTTTACTTAGAGACGAAGTTCAGCTAAAAAAACACAAAAATTTAACTTATTATCTCCTAAAATTGAGGGTTCGTCAAATGCTTTTCTCCGTGGAAATGCCATTGTTTTTTTCTGGAATGTTTCACAGTATGGCATTAAACCTTTCTATCTCCATGGAGACCAAACCAGACCAAGTTCCAGGTCAGATCTATGGAGAGACAACCCTCCTCATCGAGATTTTTGCGCTATAAAACCAACTGTAATTGAATAAATGTAAGGTAGAGCTGTTTAATGTCACACTGCGGAACATTCCAAACAGAGCGACGACATCTCCATAGGAACAAGAAGGTGATAGACCCTGCCAAAAAGTTACATAGTACATTTTTAACTATATATGTACTATATGAACTAAAGGTCCTGGTTTAATCTTGAATTAGATCTAGGTTAGTCCTGGTAGAGTCCTGGTTCAGTTCTGGTTTAGTCCTTGTTCGATCCTGGTTGAGTTTTGGCCCAGTTCTGGTTCAGTCCTAGTACACAAAACCTTAGAAATCTTAATTAATAATAATAATTACTCAATACTGACCAATTAAACAACTAAATGACTAAATGACTACAGTCTTATTGAATAATACTGGTTCAATATTGTATTTTGACCCACAGAGTATAAATGACAACACGTTATCTTATATAAACCCAGAAATAAGTGCTGAAAGGAGTGTGTCTGAGCAATTAAATTAGATTAGTTAGATTTAAATACAGACTTCCTCCTTTCATGGTTTGAAAATGAAATAATGAAGCTATAATCTACTTTTACAATTTTCGAAGAGATTTTGGTCTTTTGAGCACAAGCAAAATAAAAAAAAAATAGCTTAATGTGAAAATCTGGTCCAAAGTTATTCCTCACTTTAACTTCACCTGCTTCTCTCCGTGGAGATATTGCCTGGAATATAACGCAGTATGGCATTACACTTATTCATCTCTATGGAGACAGCAGGTGACACCACAGGGAGGAGTTACATGTCAGGCCTGTGGAGAGGCGAGCCCACTCACAGTAAGAATGCAAGTTTTTAAGTGAAAAACTACTGAGTCGGTGAGTAAATTCAAGATGGACACATATAATGTGACACCAGGACATTCAAATCGGGTGAATGTGAGCCTCTCCTTAGGAAGGTAAAGACAGTCAGGTCAGTTTTGGTTGAGTTTGGCCCAGTTCTGGTTCAGTCCTAGTAGAGTCCTGGTTTAGTCTTTATTTAGTCTTGGTAGATTAGACATAGATTAGTCTTGGGTAAATCCTGGTGCAGTCTTCATATAGTCCTGGTTCAGTCTTGGTTAAGTTCTGTTCAGTCCCATTTGAGTCCTGGTTTAGTCTCCTGATTCAGTTTTGGTTGAGTTCTGGTTCAGTCCTAGTACAGTCTGGCTGAGCTCTGGTTTTGTCATGGTTGAGTCCTGGTTTAGTCATTATTTAGTCCTGGTTTAGACATAGATTAGTCCTGGATAAGTCCTTCATATAGTCCTGGTTCAGTCTTGGTTAAGTTCCGTTCAACCCCATTTTAGTTCTGGTTTAGTCCTGGTTCAGTCCTGGTTTAGTCCTGGTTCAGTCCTGGTTTAGTCCTGGTTCAGTCCTGGTTCAGTCCTGGTTCAGTCCTGGTTCAGTCCTGGTTCAGTCCTGGTTCAGTCCTGGTTCAGTCCCAGCTCAATTCTTCTTCAGCCCTACTTCAGTCCTGGTCTAAACCTGATTTAGCTCTCATTTAGACCTGGTTAAATACTTGCATCTATAGTAACTTTAATATAAAACCAAAACATTACAGTCTGCACTCACTTGGCTCACCTTTTTATTGACCTGTTCTTACCCAGTGTCTTTCGTTGTCGGCCTCTCTGTCCTGAAAAGCGTCTTGAGTCACTCCCTCCATCCTCCGGTACTTTTCTATGTTGTTCCTCATCTCCAGATGACTGGGATTAGCCACGAAGTAAGTGTGAGCTGCTGATGCTGCCCTCTGCAGCTTTTCCAGCTGAGGCAAGAGAAAGTTTTATGAGTGCCACCCAGAATGCAGAAAAAACACTAAGAAGATAGTTAAGAAGATGTTAAGAAGATAGGAAAAATTACAATATTGAATATATGATTTAAGAAAACATAAAAAGTCACAAAAAGATTATTTAAACACACAGGAAAAGAAATTAAGGTGATCATTTTGTGTTGGTTATTTTTACAGTAATTTTATATTTAAGAGATTCTAGAAACAATAGGTGGGAGATATATCAGAAAATTTATGACATGGCCTTTTTTTCTTTTTAGATATGCAAATTTAGAATATTGAGTAGAAGATCTATAATGAAAAACATCCAGTTTCCATTCACATTTTGTAGAAACTCAAGGGAAAATCGTCATAACTTCATAAATCATCCACCCAGTGTAAAATTAAACCTACACCTTTGTACAATTCTGTTTGATGGCAAGAATGTTATTTAATGATCCTTTATCTTGGAAAAAAAAAAAAAATAAATATATATATATATATATATATATATATATATATATATATATATATATATATATATATATATATATATATATATATATATATATATATATATATATATATATATATATATATATATATATATATATATATATATATATATATATATATATATATATATATATATATATATATGATATATGATGAGATATTGATGTTTATCTTGCACCACTGTGTTATTTATCATCAGTAGACCTTACTTTGGCTTACTTACTTTGTAGTATGTAACCTGGAGAAAGTTGTACGGGTTTCTGGAGCCAAACTCATATTCGATATCGGAGGAGACCGGGAGCAGAGCTGCGGGAGAAATCGACTTTCCCAAACAAAATCTCAGACATTCAGCTTTCTGCTGCACCCAGTCCAGAGTCCACAGGTCCCACAGGTTTCCCTTTTCACTGTCTGTCAAAACAACAAGGAGTTATTCAATTAATTGTGCATCTCTGTAATAGTAAGGTTGTTTGTCTTGATTATGTAAAAAAAACATAATTCATAATGCAAAACACAAGATTAACCAAACATGTATTTAAGTGGAGTCTGTTACATAAATCACCCTGAAGTAGAGAGGTTGAGAAAATTTTTGAGGATGCAGAACTTCAGTTTATTTATAGAAATAAGTTCACAGACTAGGAACATTTACTTTGACAAGTATAAACAGAAGTGGCACAATGAAATCTTACATAAAATAAAAAATTAAGAACATATATTTTAATTAAAGACTGTTTTGGTCCTGAGCCTCGTGAAACTTTGAACTTGAGTAGAGGTCAGAGGTCAGTATGCACCCAGCTGAGGTGTGGGGCTCTGCCTCTGGCTTTGGAGGCGGGACATTTCCACTCAGACCCAGATGAGAAGCGCACATGTCTCTGTGTGACTTAAAGGACATTGAAAATAAAATGCATTTTCTGTACTACTGTCCTTTGTATCATGAACTGCGCTGTCAGTTGTTGTCTAATGTATCTCACTGTTGGTTTGTTGTGTCTGATGAGGAGAGACTGGAGCATTTGTTTAAATGTAATGTTTTCAAGCTGGTTCAGTTTGTGTTAAAAGTCTGGGACCCCTGTAAGACGACACTTTATGTTTGATGTGCGATCTGTCTGTTGTTTTACGTGGGCTGGGCACCAACTAAATGGTGCATGACACTAAATAAGTAAAATAAACTGAACACATAACTAATTTAAATTAAGAAACACAAAATTTCTAATTGCAAGTCAAACACTATGTCTTAGAAAAAGTTAATCTACAGGTCTAAAACTTTAGCATATGTACTTTGTAAACAATGCTATGAATGTAAGAATAAATATATTTTTCAGGAGCTACTGTGACCCTACTGCCACTCTCTCAGGCGCTCAGGGTGTGAATCTTATATATATTATTTACTCTCTGTTATTATATTGTGATGTGTGAGCTGCTGTGTCCAAATAATTTCCCTTGTGGATCAATAAAGTTTGTCTAAGTCTAAGTGTAAGTGTAAATGCCTGTGCTGTCTTGTGTTTTGTATTGTCCATCACTGACATTCTGCAGATATTTAGCACATTACTCAGGATTAGATCTTGACAGGACTTATTAATATAAAGACTTGATGACTTACCCAGTTTGTGGAGTGCATCTGTTCCTGCAGTTTGGCACTCATCATAACACTGTCTACGAAGTTTAAATAATGTTTCTTTGGTTAAGAGGGACTTCTCCAGGAGCTCTGCAGCTTTCACCCACTCCCCTCCGAAATACGCACGTACTCCGCTGTAATAAAGAAAATCATACGGCTGCAAGTGCAAACCTAAACTACCAGAGCTGCCACTGCCCGCGTGGATCACTGAAACATCCAATAATGCAAAAATAACGACATGAAACGCCACGTATACAGTCAAATGAGGAGACGGGAGCGCCATGGTCCTGTGCAGAAGACCTCAGGGAGAAGAGGAGGAGGGACTATGGAAACTTAGCGCATTTGGTCCACAAGTTTCCTCCCCTTGTGATCCTCCCACTCGAGCAAGACTGAAGAAAGAAATAGAAAACCAAATCAGGTCCAGAATATCATATAAATATCATCTCATATAAATATTAAAGTGTTTTTTGTTTTTTTTTCTCTTACTCAAAGATGGAAATATTTTTTTAAGAACCTGCAGTGGTCACGTGTGGCAGGGAGGGGGCGCTGGTGGATGTTTTGACTGGAATTACCGTAACTATGACTATAGAAGACACTTGAAAATGCGAACACTCTCATATTTGGTTCAGTTCAAATAATAAACGATTTTATATTATATTATCCCTGTGTTGTTTGTGTTCAGTTGCTTCTGTAAGAGTATTACTGGAGCTTTAGAGAAAATGTTTAAATAGGGTGACCAGATGTTCAAAATTCTAAACTGGGACACACCTGGGTTGGGATATTTGGTATAAATAAAATTGTGAAAAGAGCAAAAATAAATGACAATTTATGCTCCTCTTTACTGTTAGCAGGGATCAGATTAGTCAAAAATTGTGATAGTCCAGTTTTAGTCCTGGTTTAGACTTGATGTAGTCCTGATTTAATCTTACTTTAGTCCTGGTTTAGACCTGATGTAATCCTGATTTAGTTTTAGTTAGTCCTGGTTTAGATCTGATGTAGTCCTGGTTTAATCTTAGTTTAGTCCTGATTTAGAATTTATGTAGTCCTGGTTTAGACCTGATGTAGCCCTGGTTTAATCTTAGTTTAGTCCTGGTTTAGACCTGATGTAGTCCTGGTTTAGATCTGATGTAGTCCTGGTTTAATCTTAGTTTAGTCCTGGTTTAGACCTGATGTAGTCCTGGTTTAGATCTGATGTAGTCCTGGTTTAATCTTAGTTTAGTCTTGGTTTAGACCTGATGTAGTCCTGGTTTAGTTTTAGTTTAGTCCTGGTTTAGACCTGATGTAGTCCTGGTTTAGTCTTGGTTTAGATCTGATGTAGTCCTGTTTTAGTCTTATCTTAGTCTTGGTTTAGACCTGATATAAACCTGGTTTAGTCCTGGTTTAGACTTGATGTAGTCCTGGTTAAGTCTTAGTTTAGTCTTGGTTTAGACCATAATGTAGTTTAGTCCTGGTTTAGGCTTGATGTAGTCCTGGTTTAATCTTAGTTTAGTCCTGATTTAGACCTGGTTTAGATCAAATTGGTCAAAAATAGAGACACATGCCATAAAACTATGACAAATCACTCTTTTTTTTTTTTTTTTTTTTTTTTTTTTTTTTATATAAAATCTACTGGGACAGGGGCCACAGGGGGCTCACCTTAAATCTAAATCAGACTAATATTTGTGGTTGCACACTTGTTGTTTTACGGCGCGGGCGGCAGTCGGCGCTGGCTCGTGCGCTCCGGCCTTCCTCCTTCGGCGCATTCAGCATCTCATGGTTCATTCAGCCGGACACGGACCCGCAGAAAGAGCCGCGCAGTAAAAGGCTGGGGCCACAAACTCAGCTCAACACCCCGTACCATTGTAAGGCGGATCATACGGACTGGCCATGGCGGACGTTGGCGAGGTCTTGATGTCGGTGCTGTCCACAATTCGGGTCCCAAAAACCGGAGACCGAGTCCACAAAGACGAATGCGCCTTGTCATTTGCCTCACCGGTGAGACATCCTCCTCCGTAAATGTCCACAGCAGCATGCCAGCGCCTCCCTGCCCGTGTCTTCGTGATCATTTCAGGCTAAACTCACAAAATGCCAACCCTTTCTGGACATTTGATCCCTATTTTAGTCCAGTTTCTCTTCTGAATGACGAGCATGCTAGGTTATGCTAAGCTAATAGTTTTGGAGTGTAATGTAGCCGCTAGCAGCATTAGCTTTAAAGGCTGCTCTGTCAAAGTAGTGCATGTTTGTCACGCTGTTTTACAATGTTAGAGTTCGTATTTGTTAAGGTTTTTTGTTCGTAAATGTTACTTTAAAGGGACTTCTCGTTTAGCTGACAGTGGTGTTGAACATAGAGAGACCAGACGTCCCTGTTTACCCGGGACAGTCCCAGTTTTGTGCCCAGTGTCCCCAGATTTATGCAAAACCTCTGATTATTCAAAGTTTATACAAGAAGTGTCCCAGGTGTCCCTGTTTTTGATCAATTTGATCTAAACCAGGATTTAACCAAGTCTAAACCAAGATTAAATCAGGACTACATCAATTCTAAACCAGGACTAAACTAAAGCAGGACTACATCAGGTCTAAACCAAGTCTAAACCAAGACTAAACCAGGACTACATCAGGTCTAAACCAAGACTAAACCAGGACTACATCAGGTCTAAACCAAGACTAAACCAAGACTAAACCAGGACTACATCAGGTCTAAGACAGGACTACATCAGGTCTAAACCAGGACTACATCAGGTCTAAACCAGGACTACATCAGGTCTAAACCAGGACTACATCAGGTCTAAACCAGGACTAAAACAGGACTACATCAGGTCTAAAACAGGACCACATCAAGTCTAAAACAGGACTAAACTAAGATTAAACCAGGACTTTATCAACTAAAAAACAGGACTACATCAGATCTAAACCAGAACTAAACTAAGAATAAACCAGGACTACATCAGGACTAAACTAAGATTAAACCAGGACTACATCAGGACTACATCAGCTCTAAACCAGGACTAAACTAAGATTAAACCAGGACTAAACAGGACTAAACCAGGACTAAACCAGGACTAAACCAGGACTAAACCAGGACTAAACCAGGACTAAACTAGGACTATGACAATGTTTAACTAATCTGATCCCTGCCAACAGTAAAGCGGAGCACAGATTGTCATTTGTTTGGCCAAAATACAGAAATCTGTGTTTGTGAATAACCTTAAAGCAAACAAATGCAGCGTCACTCAGAAGCCCCTCAGATTATGACTTGCACAAGAATGCGCAATGTTACTTGCTCTTTTCACTATTTTATTTATACAAACCATCTCGATCTGGGTGTGTCCCAGTTTAGAATTTTGAAAATCTGGTCACCCTAGTTGAACAATGACTCTGCAAATTATCAAATCTTTTATCTGTCTGTTTCAGGAAAGTGAAGGGGGCTTGTTTGTGTGCATGAACACCTTTCTGGGCTTTGGCAGTCAATATGTGGACAGACATTATGCACGGACCGGACAGAGAGCCTACCTGCACATCACCAGGACCCGCAAGCCCAAGGTTCAAATCATATCTGTTAATGCCATGTTTGTTGTTAATATTAGAATGTAAATATGAACAGCATGTGAATATGACACACTGTACATGTAATTTTCAGAGCGAAGATGACAATAACTCTGCCGCTGGACACCCACCAAAGAAAAAGCCCACCAGACTAGCCATCGGTAAGTTACTTTAACCATTGCCACTCCCAGATATAGACCCTCAGACCCTATTACAGTGTCTCCCATTAATAGAGGAGACTAAAGTGGCCCTCCAAAGCCTAAAATTCTCTCCATGGACTAAAAACAACCTGGACTATATTATATTATCATCACAAAATCACTCATTTTTGTTTGTATTATCGGAAAAGAAACTATAATTGTCTTTTAGCAGTCCCCTTTTACCAGAATAGACAAAAGTAGGGATGTAACGATATCCAAATCTCACGGTAGGATATTTATTGCAATATTTTGGAGAGGCTTCTGTAATTGTAGATAGGACACTTTTTGCTTTTAAAATACCTTGACAAGCTTTTGGTGTGAATTATTTCTGTCATAATCCCAAGAATTCAAGTAAAAAAAACTATTTCTTGATGATGTCTGCACTGAAATGAATCATGGGATATGTAGTTCCTGATGTTTATAAGCTGTTACTACTATAAAACAATGCATTTAACCAAAGAAACTTGTAATTCTGTATTACTGTGAGACTTTTGACGATACAATATCACGATATTTCGGTTATTGTTACATCCCTAACAATAAGCATAATTTTTACTCCACTCATTTTATTGGGATTAAGTTACTAAAATTAAACAGATTTATTTCTGTATTGCCTTCGCAGAATCCACACAAAAGCACAGCTGTATTTACTATTTTCTGGCATAAAAGTCCTACCAAAGTAATGTTTTTATGCTTTGAGTAGAGCTGAGTCAGAGCTATCCGTAATTGCTGTTTGTACTTTTTGTAATTTCAATATTGGCCTGCGACAGAGTAGAATAGCTCTTTCCTTCCTGTCCAGGGATTGAAGGGGGATTTGATGTTGACCAAGACCAATACGAGGAGGATATAAAAGTGGTAATTTTACCCGACCGGCAAGAAGTAACATCTGACGACCTCACAACTATGACGGAGGTCGTGAAAGAACGAGTGAGTCTTTTGAAACCGCCTTTTTGTCACACTTTTTCATCGATGCCACATGAATTTTAAGATAATTACATAGATCTACATTTATATTTTTATTTAGAAATCAAAACATTTACTGGCTTTGCTGTTCTATTCATCTATCTACCAATCTCTCTGTGTGTGTTTACGATTGATAAAAACTGAAAATCATATTATGTTATTGCATCTTTTATCAATGATCTTAAATTTATTATTAAAAAAGTTTATATAAAATGCAATGTAATTTGAATTTCCTTCAGGATCAGTAAAGTATCTGTAAGACATTTTATAAATTGGTCACTTCAGCGATTAAAAAACACTGAACAGAACCTGCATTATTGTTGGTGGTACTAATACAACAGTAGATATAATCCTATTGATTTGGGTGTTATTTTGTCCTTCGTTCAGGTTTCCCGGTCGATGGCGGGCATCATGGCGGCTGACTCAGTGTCTCACGCGTTACAAGTGCAGCAGTGGGACGGAGAAGTGAGGCAGGAGTCAAAGCACGCAGCCGACCTCAAACAACTGGACAACGGAGTCAAGATCCCTCCCAGGTTCAGTAAAACAACAGCATATTAAATTTATATAATATTATTACACAGCAAAAGCTCATAATAGTGAAGAGCTTATATTAAGTGAAAGTGACTTTTGATGGATACTTATCTAAAATATGTGCAGGTTGTTTCATTTATGCATGTTTGTGTGATCCTGCAAATTGAGTTAATCTCCTTTTTATATAAGCTCACAACACACTTTTCCATGTGCTGATGTCATGAAGTGTTTTTATATTCTCTTTGCCTTCAATTATGTTGTACTGAATTTCAACCTCTATTTCAATACATAGGAAATAGCCCAATTCTGATGTTGCAATGACAATGTAAAATACAGTTTTATAATACAATCTAATGTTATTTTGAACTTGAAAAGGTAATACTTTTATTGAATATCTATTATCTTGTTGTCTTAGGCTACGTTTACACATATATGTTGAGAAATTAACATTTCCCTCCCTCTGTTTTCCAAAATAACATCGTCCACATAGCATCATTTAAAGTTTTTGTTTACATCAACCCGCATAAACACGGCATCAAGCACCGTCATAACTATACCAAGCCTCTGGGCAGCACCTGGATTGGATTCAAACCTGTAGCATTTATTTCATTACAGTTGTAAGATTTACTCAAAAATATCTTGAAAATCGTGCATTACTGAGCGGGCTCACCTCAACACAAATATGTTAAAGAAATGGCAAAGTCACTGACCTCTAAGCCTCATTTGTCTCTGGTCATTGATATGAAACATCAGCTGTGTGTGCAAATGCAAACACATGAAGAGTGTTTGAAAAAATGTGAATGCTGCTCTGAATGCTCCATGATCATCATCAGAGCAAAAGGGATCACAGTTTTGGCGCATCAGTTCCTAAAACTCTGTTTATCTCACTTTACACGCAAACACGAAACTGTAGTTTTCCATAATCTCCACTCTAGCCGGAGTTTTTAGAAAGATTCATTTTCAGAGGCAAATTCTTCATTTGGGTGTAAAAGATGGATACAAAGAAAGAGAAATTTCGTGTAAACAGGGCCTTATCCTAAGTCTGAAATAGACTGACTCTTCTAAAACAACCACACCCTTAGAAAAGCTCCAGCTATGTTCTCTTTTTTACAGAATTGATAGTTGATACTTTTTTGTCAACTCTTATTGCGCTGCCACTGATCCTCATTTTTCATTACTCTGAAACTCAATGATGGCACTTTTAAGCCCCGCATGAATGAGTAATTCTTGTCTTCATTGTAGCGGCTGGCGGTGCGAGGTGTGTGATCTCCAGGAAAACATTTGGATGAACCTCACGGACGGGAAAGTGCTTTGTGGGCGCAGGTATTTCGATGGCTCAGGAGGAAATAACCACGCCCTGCTCCACTTTAAAGAGACCGGATACCCACTGGCTGTCAAACTGGGCACCATCACACCCGACGGAGCAGGTACAGGTCTACAAAAGAACTGCATAAATTCACACATTACATGAAAAAATGGGAATTTACTAGGAGAAAACCCGGAGTAAACCAGGACTAAACCTAGAACAGGACTAAAGATTACATCAGGACTAAACTAGGACTAAACCAGGACTAAACAATGTCTACATCTGGACTAAATCAGTATCAAACCAGACCCAAACCATCGTAAAGGCAGCCAGACTAATACAATGTTATTATTTTAAGTACTAGATGCAAATAAATGACTCTATATTAACTTCTCTTTTACTCTGTTATGTTTAGACGTCTATTCATACGATGAGGACGACATGGTTTTGGATTCAAAGTTGGCAGAGCACCTTTCTCATTTTGGCATCGACATGATGACCATGGAAAAGGTACGTTGCGTTTTTGTTTTTTTTTTTTTGTTCGTGTACTAGTCTCTGTAATTAGTAAATATATTAAAATACATATTACTTGACAGCCCTATTGCGTAACATTTCAGCCAATAGATTTAAAAAAAAAAAAAAAAACTTCTACAGTGCTCATCTTAAATGAATATGTCAATGAACACAAAAATTATTTGCAAAATGTGCACAGACTAAGTTTAATGCAGTATCTGTTGAATTTAGGACAGAAAAACTAAGGTTAAAAATATAATTTAGATTACATAATTTTCAGTTTTATTTAGTAGGGATGTAACAATATCCAAATCGCTCGGTACGGTATTATCACTATATGTATCTCACGGTACGATATTTATTGCGGTATTTTGAAGAGGCTTATATAATTGTAGAGAGAACACTTTTTTGCTTTTAAAATACCTTGACAATATTTTTGGTGTGAATTATTACTGTCATAAGTAAAAAACATATTTCTTCCTGTTGTCTGCACTGAAATGAATCATGGGATATGTAGTTCCTGATGTTTATAAGCTGTTACTACTATAAAACCATGCATTTAAGCAAAGGAACTTGAAATTTTATATATTGTGACAGCCCACGATATTATTGTGAGAATTTTGGCTATAAAATATCACGATATTTCAGTTACTGTTACATCCCTACAAATTAGGGTGGTGCAAAAATGAGTATAACAAAAACTACTACATCTAGTACTTTTATATGGCCTCTATTATTTTTAATTACCACTTCAAGTCTTGAATGAACAACATTTGGTAACATCAATGTTTTTCCATTCTTCAACAATGACCTCTTTCAGAGACTGGATGTTGGATGGAGAGTGATGCTCAACTTGTCTTTTCTAATTTCCCAAAAATGTTCAATTAGTTTCACCCTGTATTAAATTATCTTGAAAAGCACGTGTCCTTGGTGTTAGTGGACTCATAGACCTCATGTAGCTGAAATGTTACGAAAGTGTGGCTTCAAATTATCAACATAGCCGGGTCATGTTTGAAAATTGGTTCTCAAACATTTCCACTGATTGAATAAATGTCAACTATAACATAAAATAAAATCTCAGTGGAGACAAACACCTGCCACCAGAAATAAAATGTAGTAAAACTTTGGTATAAAAGCCTTGTTGAACGTTTTACATTAATCAACTTTTTCTGTTATGTGTTATATAAATGAACTTGGCTCAAACTTGAATCTAAACTTGAAACTTCTCTCCTCTTCTGGCAGACTGAGCGGACGATGACGGAGCTGGAGATAGCAGTGAACCAGCGCGTGGGCGAGTGGGAGGTGATCCAGGAGTCGGGTACCACCCTGAGGCCGCTGTTCGGTCCTGGGCTCACGGGGATGAAGAACCTTGGCAACAGCTGCTACCTCAACTCCGTCATGCAAGTGCTCTTCACCGTGCCAGATTTCCAGGAGAAGTGAGTGTTTTAAAGGGCCCATATTACACTGTTTTCTGATCTTATAATGCTGTTTCTTCATTAAAAACATAGCCGGAGTTGTTTTTCATTCACATACACTTTTACTAGAAAGATTTGTATAATTTCAGCCTTGGAATTGCCAATCTCTACTGAAAAAAGGTAAAATGTAGCTGTTACTTCAAGATGTAGTTACTTTTAATAGCTCTTCGTGACATCACAAGGTAGAACTCAGCATACTAAACTTTGGAGATGTTAACAGATTAATAATAAAGTGTTACTCAAACATGTGTGAATGAAACAAAACACAACTCCAGGTCTGTTTTTGATGAGTTGACAGCATGATAATTAAAGCTCACAAGAATAAATTTTATGTAATATAGGACTTTTAATCATCTGACATTATTGGATTACTGAAATTACTATTACAATCATGTACTTTCAATACAATGATATAATATTAGTTTAATGGATAAGCTCTACCAACAACCTTTTTTAATCTTAAGGTTGTTTTTAAGGCTGATAAGGGAGATAATGGAGATTAGTCCACTTACAAGAAATTGCTTTAATATTAATTACCGTAAGTTATTACAGGGCAGCCGCGGGGTCTTCAAAGTCTTAAAAAGGTCTTAAATTTCATGCTCCTAAATGAAAGCCTTAAAAAGTTTTAGATTATGTTGTCCAAGTCTTATTTTTATTTTTACAAAGCAGTGCAATGTTAAATGGAGGAAAAAACAAACAAAACTTGAAATCACGTAACATGAACGAACGTCTAATTGTGAGTATGTGCAAACAATACTTTGGTTTCTGGCACCGGCAGCAATAAGTAAACAGTCAGTAGAGTGGAGGAAGACGTTGGATGGATCATGGGAAAGTGTAGGTTTAATCCACAGAGGCTCTTAGATTCTAGATAAAGTACTGGTAATTGGTTGGTCATTATTAGAATTAGAGCTGGTGTTTTTTGCCGGCATTACGGGTGCGATGTTGGTCTTAATTTTCATTTAAGTGGTTTTAAAAATGTCTTTAAAAGGTCTTAAATTTGGGGTAGTCAAATAGGGTTATACCTGTAATATTTTACATACAAAATATAATTTAACAGAGTATGAATTGTAAAACATGCAGAAAGAGATCCTGTATAATGAAAGTACCGTATTTTCCGGGTTATAGGGCGCGCTCTTAAGCATCCAACCCCATCAAAAAACGACCGCACGCCCCACAATCCAGAGCTCCCGATACACGAATCCACTCGGGTGTCCCAGTACGACTTCAGTAAACTACAAAGCCACACCACCCGCAGCGCACGAAAACACACACGGAGCAGACAGCGACCGTGCAGCGAAAAACACCCACAGACACACTCATCACTCCACGCCCACGAGGAACGGAACGGAGGAACGAACCGAAAAAGCGAGCGCAATGTGCCACTTCTAGACACAACTGAACAACTGAGTCACTGCGAACACGCCGACAATCCAGCGGTCCCCAGACAGCACCCTCCCTACACGCCACAACTGAACAAAGCCCAGAGTCACCGTGAACGCGACAAACAAAGTCCCACTGACCCATCCAACTGTTGTGTTTCGTTTAAAGTCTAGTGCGGTTTATTTGTGAAAAAAGTTTGAAAATAGACCATTTAATGACAGCGCGCCTTATAATCCGGAGCACCTAATGGCCTGTAAAATACGGTAAAACATTTTTAAGGGTTAAATACTGGCCATTTTGTTCTTTGCAGAGAATATTCTATCTAAATAAATCCAGCCTTTGACTAAACTAGGACTAAACTCTTGACTAAACAGTAAAACATGTAGAAAGACCGGCTAATACATCATCAATTAATGTGTTAAATACATTGATGTGCAACTATTTCATACTAATTTAAATTTCCAGGTATGTGTCAAACATTGACAAAATCATTGATGACGCTCCAAGTGATCCAAGCCAGGACTTCAAAACTCAAGTGTAAGTACAGCGCTGTTTGTAATTCATTTAAAATACCTTTAAGAATTTTAAGATCAAAATGTTACGTCTGTGATCCCAACAAATGTTTAATCTGATGGTGCTGGTTTTATTTATACTGCACTAGATATATTCTGTTCTAAATGGAGATTTTAGCTAAAACTGCCCTACTTATGTTTACATCTTTGCCTTGTTATTACCTCGAATATATTTTTACTCTTTGTGCCGTTTGTTTCTGCAGAGCCAAACTGGGCTACGGCCTTTTATCAGGAGAATACTCCAAACCAGCACCAGACCCTGGGGATGAAAACGGTGCGTCTGAACCCAGGGTAAGAGTCACAGAACAGCGCTCCGTCTGTAGTTTATTTCTCTACTGATTTATGGACTGAAGTTTCAGATGTTGTCTTTATGTTTTTGTGTTCTTAGGGAGACCAAATAGGAATAGCACCGCGAATGTTCAAAGCACTTGTGGGACGGGGCCACCCTGAGTTTTCCACCAATCGACAACAGGACGCTCAGGAGTTTTTATTGCACTTCATAAACATGGTGGAGGTGAGCTGACACACATCACGGCTCTAAGTCAGAGGTCCCCAAACTTTTTTGCACCACAAACTAGTTTTATGTTTGACAATGTGGCGCTGCTCTTAGGGACAATATTTGTCACTTACTGGAGGCGTATAGAAGGAGGCAGGAGGAGACGCGGCATGGTTTAGTCCTTGTTTAGTCCTGGTTTAGTCCTGATTTAGTCCAGGTTTAATCCTGGGTTTAAATTTGGGTTTAGTCCGGGTTTAGTCCTGGATTTAGACCTGGTGTAGACCTGGTTTAGTACTGGTTTTATTTCTGGTTTAGTACTGGTTTTATGTCTGGTTTAGACTTGGTTTAGTCCTTGTTTTAGACCTGGTTTAGTTCTGGTTTCTGGTTTAGTTCTGGGTTTAGTCCTGGGTTTAGTCCTGGGTTTAGTCCTGGGTTTAGTCCTGGTTTAGTTCTGGGTTTAGTCTGGTTTAGTCCTGGGTTTAGTCCTGGGTTTGTCCTGGTTTAGTACTGGTTTTATTTCTGGTTTAGTACTGGTTTTATTTCTGGTTTAGTACTGGTTTTATTTCTGGTTTAGTACTGGTTTTATTTCTGGTTTAGTACTGGTTTTATTTCTGGTTTAGACCTGGTTTTATTTCTGGTTTAGACCTGGTTTTATTTCTGGTTTAGTCCTGAGTTTAAATTTGGGTTTAGTCCTGGGTTTAGACCTGGTTTTATTTCTGGTTTAGATCTGGTTTAGTACTGGTTTTAGTCCTGTTTTAGTTCTGGTTTAGTCCTGGTTTTAGTTCAAGTTTTAGTTCTACTTTAGAGGGGGGGTTCGGTACCAAATGACTCAGGGTTTGGGGACCTCTGCTCTAAATGATTCCTTGATACTTTAATGAGTTAAGTTTAGTTTATTGTTTGTACACACGTGCGGCTCAAAAAATAAAGTTTTGACTTTGGTTAGAGCTGCAGAATATAAATGTAAACACATACTTTTAATATAATAGTAATAATTATGTTACGGTGATATTTGGTGTTATATTTTTTACACAACAAAAATATAAATGCCTTAATTTTCTGTTCAAACTTTGTTAAAAATTTGAGAAAAAAGAAAAAGACCAAAAGTATTACCAAAAACTTTGTTAGTTTATTCAGGGATTATTTGGTTTGTTGGCAGTGTGAATAAAATAGAGCAATTGCAGTTAGTTGTTACGAGGCTCATTTTGCTAATCCAATTTTCTACACTACACTGTCGATGAATTAACCATGTATTTTCAGAGAAACTGCCGCTCGGGGACAAACCCGTCAGAGGCCTTCAGGTTTCTGGTGGAGGAGAAAATCGTGTGTGAACAGTCTCAAAAAGCAAAGTACACACAGCGCGTTGACTACATCGTACAGCTGCCGGTCCCGATGGATCAAGCCACCAACACAGGTAACGGATCTCTGTTATAAACATGGGGACGCGTGATACGGACCAGAATGAAAGTCCATGAAGTATTTGATAAAACTTTTGCAATAGATCAGAAATGTGGATGGGACATAAAGGGCCTGATCTTGCCACTGATTTCAGCACTAGTGCAAGTGTGGGGCGTGGAGTTATAAACAGTCAGTGTGCCGTGTTTGAATATCAGGGGGAGTGGAGCAGACTGAGGGCGTGGTTCAGCGAATCACCAGAATCGTAAAAATAAATATCAAACTAGTCCACTGAAAAACAACGTGTAACATGCTCAAAACTTCTTTCATTTTGAAATATATTAGAATGATAAATGCTTAACATTCATAACATGTTCATGCTCTGTCCAGATGCCCTCCCGCAGCAGAGCACAGCCCCTCGCCCGCTCCCTGTATCGACTCTGCTCTATAGTTTGATCTGGAAGCTGTTGTTCACATGAGGCCGTTTACAGCTCTGTCCTAAAGTGTGTTTTTTTACTCTGTCTGTGGTCCTAATGCTGCAAAGTCAGATTTCTCTCTTGGCAGCAGTGGTCAGTAGAGTTTTGTACAGCGGCTCAAGAAACGAATAATGCACATGAGCAATGTACAGACCTGCTCCTCCTGCTCTGTGCGCTAATGGTGCATATCAGTCACTTGTGTGGGGCAAATGCAGGTCGAGTAATCAGCCTCCTCGTGTGTTAATGTCTGTGCACAAAGCAGTAACATCAGAAACATGATATGACAGTAAACATATTTCATAATCCGCGAGACATCCACCTGTGCTGGACCAAATGCAGTGGACACTCGTGAGACAGAATATGTGAGCGGTCAGCGGTAGCAGCGGTTTACACTTGTACCTCAGGTGAGAAGTGCGGGAGCCGACTGCTGGGATAGATGGGATAGACACTGGTCTGCTGTGTAATGGGAGGAAATCGAACACAGAGAAAACTGTAAAAGGTGGATGTGTGCGCGTGTGCACAGGCATACAGCGGTGCGCGTGCAAGAGAGTTGCACACATGCGCACGGAGAATTCAAAACACAAATGCAGCCAGTTCTGTCACAGCCTGTCCAAAATTCTATATTCCTGGTGCCTCTACTGGTTCATACTTGCATCGTGGGGCTCCGGAGCTGTTTTATTGTACACATATATAATTTTTTCCATGCCCATTTGCTGTCTGGTAATGAGACAGAGATTGCAGACATCATCCACACTGGCAGTGATTTTAAATGCCACAGCGGTCAGAGTTTGGTTCAGATGCCGTCACCGTATTTGTACTTTTACCGTCCCACTCCCGCCTCCAGCAGCGAAGTACAGCCCCACCTGGACACGCCCACTCCTTAACTCTAGCACTAGGATCGGGGGCAAGATTAGGCCCAAAGTGTTATTTCCATTCCCTCTTTTGCTTACACCATTGAGCTTCAGCAGTGGTGAGGTGTGTGAAGTGTGTGAACAGTGTGTACATGGATGGTGGAAAAAACACACTAACCACCGAACCACTTCCCCCTTACATATCTGACTGTCACAAGCAGATAAAAATATTTCCCGTCCATCAGCATTTTTGTTAATTTCTAAGACTTAACCAGGGCCTGATTATTAATGTTCATGGCAATCTCAGGGTTTTTTTTCAGGTTTGGAAAAGTCATGGTATTTTTGTATCTCTTTCACGCAACTACAGCGCTCTGTTAAGTTATCATTCGGCTTTTATTATTATTATTATTTCTGAACGTATGCGCCTTTTGTTTAAAAGAAACGACAATAAATGCACTTACAGTATATTGAATGTTAAAAATCTATAATATCAAACCATAAGGTGAGTGGAAAGGGTTAACATTTCATATTTAACCCTAAAGGTCTGATCAATTCTACACATGGGTGCTGTAAAGTCATGGAAAATTCACTTTAGGCCATGAAAAAATCATGGAAACGTTTTGAAGTTTTGCCAGTGGAAAAAGCGTGGGAACCCTGCAATCTACAACCTGTCATGACCGTGCTCTGTGCATGCCCACAGTTTATCCCTTTAAACAACGAAATGTGCCTTGAACTTGATTTTTATTCCCTTTAAGACCATAATAAACAAAATAAAATCTTAGTCGACTTAAGACTTTCCTTGTGCATCGATTAGCTGACTAAAATGGTGAATGGAATTGGCAGAAGCTCTCGAAACTCTTATGATCTAATCCATATCTACAAGACAAAGAGAAGTACGGCTAAATTGCTTAGTTGTACTGAAAGGCAGAACAAAGCCACAATTCATTCCCTAATGTCGAACTGACTCACTCCATTCTTCCTCCGCTGCTGTGGTCCCTGTAAATCCTTTTATAAGCCCAATCAAATTATTGGTCGAATGATTAATCTACTAAACAGCTAATTTCGTAACTTTTTTTCTTGTGTGCACAGAGGAGCTCCAGGAGGCCGAGCGTCGCCGTGAACTGGGGGACACATCGCCCATGGTTCGGGCTCAGATTCCCTTCACCTCGTGCATGGCGGCCCTCACGGAGCCAGAGGTGCTCACCGACTTCTGGAGCTCAGCCGTGCAGGCCAAGACTACCGCCACCAAGTAAGACGCAGGACTAAATACTTAAAAATGTGAATGAAAAATACTTTATTACAATCTAAACTTTTTGATTTCATTACCAGAACGATGCGGTTTGCGTCTTTCCCCGATTACCTTGTTATCCAGATTAAAAAGTTTACATTTGGCCTTGACTGGGTCCCCAAAAAACTAGGTGAGTAAAAATCTGCTTTAAGTCTGATACTTAACACATTTTCTGTTTCTTAATGAAGTGTTGTGGTGGTTTGGTTAAAAAAAATGTAAAAAGTCTGTCATAATTGAGCTAAATTATTATTAAATTGGGCACATTAGGGCTGGGTATCATTAAGAATTTGCCGATACGGTACATACCTCGATACAGTGAGATTTCGATTTGGTATATATTATATTTCAAATCGATTTGATACGGTTCAATAAAAAATAAAGGCTAAATCGTGGCTGTGATACTGAAGTCTTTGTTAAATCACGTCTTGTGCAAAGTTGCACAAGACACACAAACATTTTAATCATCAAAACAGCGGAAATGTGTTGCATAAACAAGTTTCCTTCCACTAAACAAACAACTAAACTGGCTTAGTCCCTTCTTAGTCCTGTCTTAGACCTGGTTTAGACCTGGTTTACTCCTGGTTTAGTCCAGATTTAGTCCTGGTTTTAGTTCTGGTTTAGTCCTGTTTTAGACCTGTTTTACACCTGGTTTAGACCTGGGTTTAGTCCTGGTTTTAGACCTAGTTTTAGACCTGGTTTTAGTTCTGGTTTAGTACTGGTTTTAGACCTGGTTTTAGACCTGGTTTTAGACCTGGCTTAATCATGACTTAGTCCTGGTTTTAGACCTGTTTTAATCCTGGTTTAGTTCTGGTTTAGTCCTGGTGTAGTCCTGGTTTAGTCCTGTTTTAATCCTGGTTTAGTTCTGGTTTAGTCTGGTTTAGTTTTAGTCCTGGGTTTAGTCCTGGTTTAGTTTAATCCTGGTTTAGTTCTGGTTTAGTCCTGGGTTTAATCCTGGTTTCCTTCCTCTAAACAAACAACTAAACTCTAGCGATGTAACAAAATAATTTAGTAAAATATACCACAAAATACTCTTGGTGATATATCGATAAAGCAGCCCACGATATTGATACTGTATCATCACATTAAACGATAAGATATAACGATATTTTGATATTTTTGCACACCCTTAATCCACATGAAACAAACAACTCCCACATTTAAATGTCTTTATCACCAGAATTGAACAGTGCTAAAAACTTTGGTCTTTTTTTTCCCCCAATTCTTTAAAGATTCACCATGTAACTTTCCTGGTGGAAGGTCGACATTAAACTTATTTTTATTACACAAAATACCCTTGTGCTTGCTTGTCTGCAAGGGTATAGAAAACTAAAATCATTATTTGGAATTGTATATCTAAGGAGAAAAATATGTTTAATGCTTTACTGTGGAACATTCTTGGCAAAACAGTAACATCTCCAGTTACTTTGTGCCCTTTTTAACATGGAAGTTTTATGGAGTAATTAGCTTTAGTGTTTGATCATTTTTCAGTTTGAATATTTCTAAAATAGTGCCTCAAACATACCATATTTTTTGGACTATAAGGCACACTTAAAATCTTTTAATTTTCTCATAAATCGACAGTGCGCTTTATAATCTGGTGCACCTTATAGTCCGAAAAATCCAGTAGTTTGAAGCACAACATTGTAGAAATTGCAGATACGGTAATAACCTTTTAAAATCTTTTCTCCAGATGTGAGCATTGACGTCCCGGACACACTGGACTTAAGCGCGCTGAGAGCCACCGGTCAGCTGCCCGGAGAGGAGCTGCTCCCTGAGGTGGCCCCTCCCCCTCTCATGACGCCCGATGTGGAGGTCAAAGGTATCCTGGGCTCCTATGGCACCGAGGAGGACGACTCGCTCTACTCCCCTCTGCTGTGTCAGTCTGTCCTTTCTCCCTGTCACAATCACTACAGACGCTGGGAGGCTTTAGCTTTAGCCGGCGCGAATACTCCTACTGCTCTGCTTTTTCCCACTTTTCTGTTTTCCTCCTTCTTTGGTTGCCTTTTGTTTTTGTAGATTTAGCATTTGGGGGTTTAAATCTCTGGAGTCCTCTGCATGAGTTTGGCTCTTAGCTGATGGACGATGCACATTTTGCTGCACCAGACGTTGGAGTGATTCTGTTGTTTGTCTCTCAGCTCCGGTCCTGGATGACTCCACCGTGTCTCAGCTGTGTGAGATGGGCTTCCCTCTGGAGGCGTGCAGGAAAGCTGTTTACTACACCGGGAACTCGGGCATTGACGCCGCCATGAACTGGGTCATGACTCACATGGACGACCCCGGTGAGGAAGAGTTTAACTGTCTCCATGTCTGGAGTTTTAAAGCAATGGTTTCTACTCATTTCTACTGAGACTATACTGCTGGGTTTCAGACGACAGAATATTTTGTTGCCCAATTAAACAGAAATTATGTGAAGGCAGCTGTAATGAATAATAAAAATTTGAATTAAATTTGCCTTTAGAATCGTTTTGGTTCTAGTTTTGAACATTATATTGGCCTATTTTAACTACTGTATTTTTAAGTCGCTCCGGAGTATAAGTTGTACCAGCCAAAAAATGGGCAATGAAGAAGAAAAAAACATATAAGACACACTTTTTGGGGAAATGTATTTTGTAAAATCAGAGACCAGGAACCGACATTTCATCTTGTTATTCTAGTAATAACAACAGATCAGAAAACAAAAGGCTGAATAGGCGTTAATATGTAAAAGTAACATATTAAGAGTGATTCAGATAATTATAGCATAAACATAAGTACAAACATACAACATAAGTTTACCAAACTCAGGATCTCACTCCAAATCAGTAGATCCATTGAATTCTTCATCCTCTGTGTCACTTCTATGCGACCTCTGGAGATAAACCATAGATCCATGAGGTAAACAGCGCCGCTTCCTCTTCTGTGTAGCTGTCGTCAGACTCGACATCTGTTTCAGATAGAATTATTCCGGCCTTTCTGAATCCCGACAGGATGGTTTCGATTGTCATTGAAGTTCAGACTTTGTCGATCCATCCAGTGACTTCCAGGAAATCTGCATGGCACACACACCCGGTTGCCGTGAAGCTGTGTTGTCCATTCCGCTTTCCGCCAGTCCCTCACAAGTTTGTCGCTCACTCCAAACTTTCTTTCAGCCGTTTTTAGCTGAATATTTCACTATTTGCAACGAGACAGAGGCTTTTTCTACAGGAGACATGCACGGTAGAGTGAAGTGACAGTGGTACAGGAGTAATAGTAGTACTAGATACTAACACACAAGACTAGAGCCTCTCACGGCTGTCAGTCTGAAAATTTTAATATATAATTCGCACTGGAGTATAAGTCACAGGACAGTCCAAACCATGAAAAAAAATGCGACTTATAGTCTGAAAAATACGGTACATATCTCAGAGAAGCATTAATGGTGATATCATTTAATGTTTTCTCCTCTTTCTCACAGACTTTGCCTCTCCCCTGGTTCTCCCGGGCAGTTCTGGAGCAGGAAACACTCCAACAGAGTCTCTATGTGAGGAGCACCTGGCCACCATCATCTCCATGGGCTTCAGCCGAGACCAAGCAACCAAAGCACTTAGAGCCACGGTAACAAGCCACTCTTTGTGTTACATTTAATCCGTGTTTATTAAATTCTGTTTGGTTAAGCACTTTAAAGGCGCAGGCAACTCTTCTGCTGGAGCTTTTGCCCTTTTTTTGTCCATGGACAAGTCATTGTTTTGAGTGGAATGTTCCACAGTATGGCATTAAATATAATTATCTATTTTCTTCACTGCTCGGAGTAAAAAGTTGGAAGATATATACATGTTTAATAATACTGTGGAACATTGCAAACCAGAGTCCTGCACGGGTCCAGCACCGTAGTACAGCCCCGCAGTAAAGTACCACACCCACCCATTAACCCGTAATTATATCAAAGTTAAACCCACACCCGAGCTGCCCCGTTAACATTCCACCTGTTACCTGCTCGTGCCCATGATAAATCACACACAGATTAAAAGCTTTCTAAATGAAGTAGCCGTCAAAATACAAACTGAAAAGTTACGACTTCAAGAATTACAATCATGAAATGAAATGAAACGATTTCACTTTCTTCTGTACGAATATAAATTCAGATGCGACTCGACTCTCATCACTTCACAGGCTTTATTTACTGAGCAGAAGAAACATTGATCGAGATGCCGGACTTTTGTGCCGCACACACCACGGACCGAACCAGGACTGAACCAGGACTGAACCAGGACTGAACCAGGACTGAACCAGGACTGAACCAGGACTGAACCAGGACCCACTGTCGGGGTCGGCTAGGTGCGCCCATGTAGACTGTTGGGTGACAGCAGATGAAAGGACCGGTGTAGCGCTCCGTGGGGTTCTCCCAAGATTAGACCTGGTTTAGACCTGGTCCGGAGCAGGACTCTGCTGCAAACAAACTCTAAAGCCCAATTTGTAGTCGTGTTATATCATCTGCAACGCCTTGACCCCGTCCGCAGAGCGTCTGAGTCACCCGATGTGCACCGATGTGAAATTTTGTAACTACGTGTTGAACCGTCGCAGACGATAAGGGCTGAGATTGGTCCTCTGTACCATCGCTCTACATATATTTCCTGTACTGCGCTTTCCCTCTTCATTTTGTGAACACGAACGCAACAAACACAGTCCTAGCCTTCTGATGTTGTCAGTGAATTACTTGGCGGTGCATAGACCTCGATGCAGATCCATAAACCAAGAATGATGTGACAAGGTGACGGAGTGCACTGAGTCGATGTAGAACTATAATTCAGCCTTAAACATAAAACTAAAATATTCTATACGGACCACAATATGAGGCATGTTCTTGCTAATTTGAAGGATTTATTCCCTTCCCTTATTTATACATTTTCATATAATGTTATCAAAGGACAGTGTCAAGCCTGAAATGCATCAAAAATCCTTGAATTGCCTACAGACTCGTTATGCCTTAGACTTCTCAAACCCTCTTCTCTTCCCTCTGTGTGTCAGAGTAACATCCTGGACCGGGCTGTGGACTGGATCTTCTCTCACGTGGACGATCTGGAGTCGATGGACGTGTCTGAGGGACGCTCCGCCGCAGAGAGCGAGGGCGCCAGAGAGCCACCGCCTGGGCCCCGAGTGAGAGACGGACCAGGAAGTGAGTGAACGCTGACGATTCTGTGATGGAGATAATTATAGAAAGAGATTTAGTGTGAGTTTAATGGGATGTTCTTCACTGTTTTTCAGAGTATGAGCTGTTTGCGTTCATCAGTCACATGGGGACGAGCACTATGTGTGGACATTACGTTTGCCATATCAAGAAAGACCAACAGTAAGTCCAACTCCTAAACACAATATAAATAAATCCATCAGCTGAATATACTCATAGATCATACATAGGGCTGGGTATCGTTTAGAATTTGCCGATACGATACATACCTCGATACGTAGGCCACGATACGATACATATCTCGATACAATATATTTCAAAACGATTCGATACTAACAGTCTTTGTTAAACCAATTCTTGTGGAAAGTTCATATGAAACACAAACATTTTAATCATCAAAACAGTGAAAATGTCAAATGTGTCACATAAATGAGTTTCTTTCCTCTAAACAAGCCACGAAACTGTAGCTCTGTAACCAAATAATTCTGTAATATTTTGTAAAATATACCAAAAAAACAGCAGCCCACGATATCGATACAGTATCATCACATTAAACCATACGATATAATGATATTTTGATATTTTTGCACACCCCTAATCATACACTACATTTAGTCTGTGATCTAACAATATGGAAGAAGGTTTAAAAACTGAGAAATGGTCCCAAATTTTGTGCATTTCTTTTAATTGTATAAACGAATTAACAAAAGATATGAGAAACAGATATATTTTGTTACAGAATGCAGAATCCAAAAATGTATCTATTAAGTCAGTTTTTTTGTGTGTGTTTTAACATGTCCTCTTTTATTTATGTGTTTTTTATTTATGTCTTTTATTTATTCAGGGTATCCCCAGGTTTGACTACCCCAAATTTAAGACTTTTTCAAGACCTTTTTAAGACCACTTAAATGAAAATTAAGACCAACGTCGCATCCATTATGCGAGCGACAAACACCAGATCCAATTCTAATAATGACCATTACTCACTGCTGTAAATAACAAAAAATACTTTCATTATAAAATCTCATTCAGAACTCATTTATAGAAGTATGTGTTGCTTGTAAAATGGCCAAAAAATCATTTAAAACATTCTAACAAGACAAACTAGCTACTTTCCACATACTCCAAATTAGAAGTTCATTCCCGTCTTGTGATTTTATGTTGTTTTTTTTTTTTTCCTCCCTCCATTTATGATTGCACTGCAGCCCAGCTAATGAAATTTAAGATCTTTATGAAAAAAATAAGATCTGGACGATATATTTTAAGACTTTTTAAGGCCTTAATTTAGAAACATGATATTTAAGACCTTTTTAAGACTTTTAAGACCCTGTTATTTTGTTTATTTTAATTATTTATTGCTATTTTATAATTTTTTATTAGATTTTTTTACTGGTTTTATTTTTTTAGGACAGGTATGATCAAATTTTTAACAATTTACCTTTTTGTTGTCTTCATTTTATTCGGAAACTGCTGTGTTTGTAAAAAATGTGCTGCATAAATAAAGTGAATTTGGATGTAATGCCCAACAGAGGGCACTATTCTCCACATATGCCTCCATTTACCAACGTCTTTTATTCAGGAGGAATTATGTCAGGCTTGTTTACATGCTTACCATCACCAGGGTATAGAGCAGGGGTGGGCAAACTTTTTGGCTCGCGGGCCACATAGGGTCCTAAAATTAGACTGAAGGGCCGGACAGAAGGCAGGACATGACGTGTTAAGAGCTCAGTTTCATTACATTCATAATTTATGTAGGTCATAGGAAATGCACTACAATTTTGAATTGAAAGATACAGAACACATATAAGTGTATAGACCTGTTCCTCTACACACCACAGATCTATGTGTACAGTGAGCTGACCTCCCACATCAGTTAGGCACTCACACACCTGCAATTGCCCTCAATCAGACTCTGTGATTTTCTTTGCATTGAGAATCTCATCAAGAGTCTATGAGTTATTCATGTTTAAACTTCACCAAATTAAAGCCTTATATCTTGAACACCACTATTTCACTCATGGTCTGAATAACTCCTGTAAGAACACTTTCCCAAAAAGCCTTGCGGCCAACATAATACGCCGCACCTCAATGTATATATAGTGCGCCATCTACTGGGAAACGTCGGAAATGCAGGAAAAATAAAACATCAACAAAGTTTATTATTGTAATTTATTCCAGTTTGGCGGGCTGGATTGAAAGGTTTAAAGGGCCGCATACGGCCCCCGGGCCGTAGTTTGCCCACCCCTGGTATAGAGTGATTGAATAATGCTGTATGAATGAATGAATAATGCTGAATAATGCTGTAAAAAGCGTCTTTGGGGACAGAAAATGTCTGTGAAAGCGCTATATAAATAAAGACTTACTTACTTACTTACATGCATGTTGATTGTTTATTATTCATATTTAGTTTGATTTCCCTCTTCTCGTTTCTCCTCAGGTGGGTCATCTTTAACGATCAGAAGGTCTGTGCCTCTGAGAAGCCTCCTAAAGACCTGGGATACCTCTACTTCTATCGACGAGTGGCCGAATAAACTAGGACCTGTACCAACGCACCGCACCATGCTTTTTTAGTGTCAGACATCCAATCGACTGTACATACATCGAAGCTTTCACCACATGTGTGCTACTACATCTGTAATCCAAATTGGGGATATCATTTTGGTGTTCACTGCCCTATGTTTTTCAAAAATGTTTTAAATAGAAACTTTGTTGTTTGCTCCAATAGGCACACACTCCTCTTTACTGCTTCCAAGAACGACAAAGTTACGGTCTGAAAAGGCTCCAACTTTGACTCAGACTCAATAGTTCATAATATGCAGCGTGTTAAGAACGTGTTAATAAGACCACTACCAAATCAGTTGCTTTTTTTACACGCTAAAGTAAAGGTGATATCTCGCTGTTGGTTTGATTTTTTCCAAATAAAACCTTTGTTACTGCTGTGGCAAATAAAACGCGAATTTTGACCATTTTGTTTCAAGTCATTTTTAAATGAAAATCCACTTTATTATTTTTTTTGTTCTAACTAAAGCGGTTTCCAAACTGCTGTACAACAACATAAAAGCCAGAAAAATAAAATAAAGATATATTTAACCATAAACCAATATTAAAAAATAAATAAAAGCTAAATACAGGCTTCCCAAGGTCATGGAAATCCTAGAAAAGTCATGGAAATTGAAAATGTAATTTTCCAGGCCTGGGAAAGTCATGGAATTTTGTCAATTCAATGAAAGTTTTGGAAAAGTCATGGAATTTAGTATCTCTTTCAATCAGCTACAGTGTTCTGTTAAGTTAACATTAGACCAGGCATGTCCAAACTATGGCCTGTGGGCCAAATGCGTCCCTCAGACAAATTTTTCTTGGCCCTCAGGTTTCCAGGTGAATTGGCCCAAATTACTTTGCATCAATTAAAAATGAACTTTTTACTGCAACCTTGTTTTGAAAATCTACCTCGCTAGAGCTGGTATTTAATATTTAGTGTGTGGTTTTAAGAATCTTAGCATGAATAAAAACTGCTGGCTCATTCTAATGTGTTAAACCTGCACATATTTCAATTATTCACTGTATTGCGCTCCAGTCTACGGCCCTCGATCGGCTCTCTGCTTCGTTTGTGTTTAGATTTGTGGCCCTTGATGAAAAAAATTTGGACACCCCTGCATTAGACTATTATGATTATTTCTGAACGTCTGCGCCTTTTATTTAAAAGAGACAACAATAAATGCACTGACAGCATTTTTTGAGTGTTACAAAACTATAATAACAAACCATAAGGTGAGTGGAAAGGGTTAATATTTCAAGTTCATATATCAAATATCAAGGTTCTTTTCAGACCAAAAGTTTGTTTTCATACATGACAGTTTCGAGCGCTCACTTGTGCTCTTCCTCGAAATACAGAAACGTGTTCACAGGACGATAAACCGGGATGAGGGGGCTTTTTTTACTCTCACACCTGGGATACTGTCCTGAGGAAGTCAGACTGCAGATGGCGCTGTCGTCCTGCCTCCACCAGTAGGAAGACAGCGCTAAAACCTGTATAAATCAGTTGAACGGACACGTCACAGCAACATCACGTGACTCTGAGGAAGACCACAGTGAGCAGTCGAAACTGTCAGGTATGAAAACAAACTCTTGGTCTGAAAAAAGAACCTAATAACATAAATTATTAGAAGACCAAATGAACCTCATTCGACAGTTAACATTTCATATTCAGCCCTAAAAGTATGATCGATTCTACACATGTAGGTACCGTTAAGTCATGGAAAATTCACTTGAGTTCATGAAAAAGTCATGAGAAAGTTTTAAAATTTTGTCAGTGAAAAACCCTGTAGCTAAAGAAGTAATAGCCGTTAATAATGGCACCACATTAATAAGTGCCACTTTCAAAATCAGTATCATGTTTTAACCATAAATCATAGACTGTTTCTGTAAATGGACGTAACACACTCTAACAATAGCGCTTGAACTTCCGAACACTGAAAAGGAGTAGGAAGAAGTGAGATGTCGTAGACTGCTGCCATTCATCCTGCCCTAGAAACTTATGAGTGTGTATCGCTATTTTTGGCAACACTTTTTAGCCTGTGTTCATTTATTGTAAGTGTCACAGTTTAACAGGCTCTTCATAATCGTCCAAGAGGTTTAATTTAAATCTAAAGCGTGCTGATGCAAGCTACAGTATTTCCATTTTCTATTGCTATTTGCTGTTATTTTGTTAGTATCAGTGGCGGAGTTTGCAGTTTGGGGGCCCTAGGTGAACTTGAGTTTAGGGCCCTCACTGTAATGCGCTGTATTTCTGTTTTGTTTTTCTAATTTTCTATTTATTGTCTGTTTTTCCCCTTTGTTCTTGAGACACGCACTTCTCTATTTGAATTATGGAGAATTTGGTCACTTACTAGAAAACCAGAACTGAAAGTAGTTTTATATTTTTTTGCTAGTACAGTTAAATTTTTGTTTACATCCATTATATATGATTATTATTATTATTTATGATTATTGTTTAAAAGTAAATTACTCTCAGTTAATGTCATATGGAGAGAAAATGTAATTGTTCTGAGGGCAACTGGTTGGGGGCCCCTCCAGGTTTGGGGGCCCTAAGCAGTCGCCTACTTTTGCCTAATGGTAGCGCCGCCCCTGGTCAGTATTTTTAACAAGTTTATAATAAGACAGGAGGCCAGGAGTGCTCACTGGATCTTGAAAGTTAAAGTTTTTATTGTCAAAATGATGAGGTGTAGTGTAAATGCTCCCAGTGTTGGGGAGTAACAGATTACATGTACCGGAGTTACGTAATCAGAGTACAAATTATGAGTAACTGTGTTCGGTTACAGTTACTGTTTCAGTGAGTGGTAATTGGATTACAGTTACTTTGTTGAAATAAATGGATTACAAGGCGGTATTTTCCCGTTTTCACATTTTGGGCTAAAACAGGATTAAAACCAGAACTAAAACCAGGACTAAACCAGGATTAAAACCAGGACTAAACCAGGACTAAAACTAGGACTAAACCAGGACTAAACCAGGTCTAAATTAGGACTAAAACCAGGACTAAACCAGGTCTAAACTAAGACTAAACTAGGACTAAAACCAGGACTAAACCAGGTCTAAACTAAGACTAAACTAGGACTAAAACCAGGACTAAACCAGGTCTAAACTAGGACTAAACTAGGACTAAAACAAGGACTAAACCAGGTATAAACTAGGATTAAACCAGGACTAAACCAGGACTAAACTAGGACTAAACCAGGACTAAACCAGGTCTAAACTAGGACTAAAACCAGGTATAAACCCGGACTAAACTAGTACTAAAACCAGGACTAAACCAGGACTAAACTAGGACTAAATCCAGGACTAAACCAGGACTAAAACCAGGACTAAACCAGGACTAAAACAAGGACTAAACCAGGTATAAACTAGGACTAAACCAGGATTAAACTAGGACTAAAACCAGAACTAAACCAGGACTAAACCAGGTATAAACTAGGACTAAATCCAGGACTAAACCAGGTCTAAATCAGGTCTAAACAATCTGACACCTGACAGTAGGGTTGGACATAATTTAAGGCTGCAGTGATTTCATATAAAAATCATTTCTCTATCAATAATATTTTTAATATGGTTAAGGAAAGACTGGACTTTTTATAGTCTTTTAGCAGATAAAACAAAAAGTTTAAGGTTAAGATCCTCGTCTTTGCTACTTTACAGCAAACACCTGCCTGTTCATGGAGACTTGGGCTCAACAGACAATTTGAAGAGAACAAACATGAATTTGCAGGATGTGGTTGGTACATTCATGTAGTTTTAAAAAGCATGACAATATCAAGTAATCCAAAGTATTCAGATTATGTTACTCACTTTTAAGTAATTTAATGGATTCTGTTACAAACTACATTTTGGTGTGTGTAATCTGTAATCTGTAGGGGAATACATTTTAAAAGTCACCTTCCCAACACTGCGCAATGCTCGTATAGGCTTGTGCTTTCAAATGCAAAAAGTGCTTGTACTTTGACAAATAATCGTCTCACATCAAATGGTTTATATAATTAGTTCAAGTGCAAATAATAGTTATGGTTAGACACACAAAAATAGAAGAAAACACCTTTATTTTGTTAAATGAAGGTTTAAACTGTGAGATAAATCTATTCCTTCCATTGTTTCTGTATTTTGAAATTTTCTTTTTTTTCTCCTGTGTTTATTTGCCACAGGTAGTACTTTTGAAAAACATGAAATCCTTTTATATGCACTTAAAAGTTGATCGTGTAATTATATTCCCTTTTAATTGAACTGGCCCTTGAAGCAGCCCTCAGCCTTAATAAAATACTTCCTGTTCTAGTTTAAGTTTTATGTTGATTCCTCTGAGACGAACTTCACTGGTGCAAAACCACATTCACAGCTGCGTCTGCACTGGTTTAAACTTTACAAGAAGAAGAAGACGGAGAAGAGGGAGGAGGAAGTGTTTTTGCAATCGTGCAGTTTTAATTCAGCACTTTCTGGAAGTTCGACCTGAGCTACAAAACACACATTTCAGGTACGTCGTATTTTTACTGTATTTACCGTATTTCTAAAGTTATCAAATTAAAATTAAGTCTAAAATATAAAAATGTGTTCACTTTTCTAATACAGAAATGAATTTTGTGTGAATTAAGATATATTTTGTTACTGTTTTTAATTTTTGGTGATTCTTAAGTGTATCTTCATGTGTGAAAAGAAAGAGTAAAGTCACAAATCGACTAAAAAAAAATCTAAGAATTTTATACATTTTTCCAAATTTGGAGTTGAGAGTTTAGTTCACTGTCGAGGAGTAATATTGCCAGAAAATGACTGATAAAATGCTATTAAAATTCACAGTCAATTTAAATTTTTCAGTTGTAATTGGTTAAAAATGCATAAATTTGATTGTAATTTTTTGTAATACTCTATACTCTTTTTCTTTTCCAGAAATTCAAAAATGAAAAGCGCGTTGCTGTTTGCTTGGGGTGAGTTTTATATTTTTTCTTCACTTTCACAACTGCTTCTACCCTTTTTTTATTTAATCACATAACCAGATGGACAAAACTTAAAATAATTTGCCAGTTTAGATTTTTAATAAACCGTAAAACCTCAGAAAAAGAAAGAAGACACACTTATCGGGGAGAAGAAATGCAAAAATTTCAAATATTTTCCACAAAACATGACACGTTTTAATGACTATTACAGACAAATGTTGAGGTTAAAGTAAAAGTTTATTTGCAGTGAGGACTCGGAATAATATGTATTTATATTTTTTGATACATTTCTTATTAGTAGTAAAGTAACAAACTGAAAATCCAGTTTAATAAAAAAAATTTGGTGTTGGGATGGGAATAAAAGTTTAATAAAAGTAAAACATAAAACAAAACAAAAACATAGAGATGATACTAAACATGTGCATGACAATACGATCAGATATTGTACTTTACGCATAAATAAAAGAAATAAATAAAAAGTTGTACTCGTGATAAGCACGATTATAGTTTCTGCCAAAAGTTTTTACTCTTAAAAATCACAATTTCCTCAAAACTAAGTGTAGCAAAGTAAATGTAACCTCACGGCCACCCACGTCTTCCACAGTCGTGATTTTACGTCTTTTTAAACTTTTTTTTTGTTTGTTTTTTTCCTTGCAGTGTTGCTGAGCGCGCAGTGTGCTGCAGAGACTGTGGTCCAAACCAAACCTGGAGGAACGGCGTCTCTGAAGTGTGGCATCTCAGACGGAGTGTCGGTGTTAAAATGGCTGCACAACGATCAGCCCGTGTACACCACCAACCCGAGGACAGGGATGCCGCTAAGAGGTGATTCAAACGTACATGTATTATTTTATAGATTTGTACAATGTAAACAAAAATATACTTGTGTTCAATTGGCTTGAACTGAGTCATTTTGACCTCGTTTTGAATGAATTTGAACAGAATTTTATTTCAAGAACAATATCTCTAAGCGCAGAAAGAAAATTGAACTTATAAAAGCTCGTACGCCACTCATGCGGCTTTAATAGGTCGATAAATTATACGGTAATTACAGCTAAAATGTAATTGTAAAAGACTTCAATTCATTATCTTTATCTTGGTTGAGTAGTTTCATTGGTTTAACTGGATTTATTAAGTTACTTGGTCGACTTTTTGTAATTTCCAGACACTATCGGCACTGTAAACGATAAATGTAGATCAGACAGGTCAAACTCAGGCCCGGGGACCAAATTTGGCCCGCGATATAATTATATTTGGCCCTCGAGATAATATCAAACATGTATTAGAGCTTCCTGCCGACTATAGAGGCATTATTTATTTAAAATGTTGTTGTTATTTTATATTCTGCTTGGTCTGGATTCAGTGTTTAAGCAAAACTTTTATTTTAATAAGAAAAGTTTAACATTACATATCTCGAAAGAAGCAAAAACATGCAGATGTTGTTGAAAATTTTTAATAAATATTTAGTTTGGCCCACGATTTAATCCCAGTTTTTAATTTTGGCCTCTGTGAATTTGAGTTTGACATCAACTTTACTGTAAAAAATAAGAAAGTGCCCATATCAGTTCTCTACACTTAACATCTAGATTTTATTTTTGAAGTGTCCATGAGAAAACTGAATATTTTTTGTCCATTGAATAGTTTAAAAGGCGCTGCACAGATCAAGTAATTAAAAAAAAACCAACAACAACAAAAACGTGAACTATTTTTGTGGCGTATCTTGAACCTGTTTGTGTAAAACTCTGTCGCAGGTAAAGGGGAAATCGTCAGAAGAAGTCGACTGAAATACGAGCGAGAACTGGAGATTTCTCAAGTCACTCCTGCAGACGCTGGACTGTTCATCTGCAGAGTCAAAGACAAAGAGGAGCAGCACAGACTCATCGTCAGTGCAGGTAAAAACACACGAATGTAGTGAAAGTAAAATGCCGGTCTACTTCTGTGGTACTTGTGGAATCAGTCTTAAATGATGTATTAAACGAGAAATGAAAGTGTAAATGAAGTAAGACGAGCAAACATTTAATATAAGTTATTATCCTGTACATCAGATAATTTAATGTAAAACTTCTAACTAAAAAAGTACTGCTTAAATCAAGATATAAATTCAGTTTCCAAATCTTACTGTGTTTACTCAAAATGGTTTCACAGTTTAAAACAAGTCACATTTTAGCTGTTAGACAAAAAAATCAAGCGTCCACAACGTACTGTTTTTGAAGTTTGCTTTATTTACGTCGATGCATTTCAACTCACACTGGAGTCTTCACCTTTTCATCGAGTTTGAGCTGAATATGTGCTCGTTTTTGTCATAGATTTTGCAAGAACGTTGTGGACCCATATTTTAAAAGTCACAAACCTTCGCGACCCAAGTCAACAGACATTATTGGAAAATCGCAACATAAAAGTGGATTCGACCATTTACCGAACATTAATGAGAATATTTTATGGCAGATGCTATTTGAACCCTGGGTGTAAACAGCTAATATTATTATTCACACATCGGGCAAATAGCCATTGTTGCTATTTACACCCAGGTTATTTATAAAAAAAAAAAAAAAAAACCTCACAGTACAAACATAAAGGCACCAGCCCAGTGAAAATCTGTAATATTTGATGTGGTTTTTTTTTTACTCAAAATGATGCAGAATCATTGATTAATCATTCGTAGCTTTAGTCCCAGTTAAATCCTGTTTTAGTCCTGTTTAAGTCCTGGTTTTACTTCTGGTTTAGTTAGTCTGGTTTAGTCCTGGTTTTAGTCCTGGTTTTATTCTGGTTTAGTCCTGGTCTTAGTCCTGGTTTAGTTGGTTTAGTTCTGGTTTAGTCCTGGTTTCCTGGTTTTACTTCTGGTTTAGTTCTGATTTGTTTGGTTTAGTCCTGGTTTAGTTGGTTTAGTTCTGGTTTAGTTCTGGTTTTAGTTCCTGGTTTTAGTCTGGTTTAGTCCTGGTTTTCTTCTGGTTAGTTCTGGTTTAGTTCTGGTTTAGTTCTGGTTTAGTCCTGGTTTAGTCCTGGTTTTATTCCTGGTTTTAGTTCTGGTTTAGTCCTGGTTTTCTTCTGGTTTAGTCTGGTTTTACTTCTGGTTTAGTTCTGGTTTAGTCTGGTTTAGTCCTGGTTTAGTTTCTGGTTTAGTTCTGGTTTAGTTTGGTTAGTCCTGGTTTTATTCTGGTTTTAGTTCTGGTTTAGTTTTCTTCTGGTTTAGTCCTGGTTTTACTTCTGGTTTAGTTCTGGTTTAGTCTGGTTTAGTCCTGGTTTAGTCTGGTTTTAGTTCTGGTTTAGTTTGGTCTTAGTCCTGGTTTAGTCCTGGTTTTATTCCTGGTTTTAGTTCTGGTTTATCTGGTCTTAGTCTGGTTTAGTCCTGGTTTAGTCCTGGTTTAGTTTTTATTCTGGTTTAGTCTGGTTTAGTCTGGTTTAGTCTGGTTTAGTTCTGGTTTTAGTCTGGTTTAGTCTGGTTTAGTCTGGTTTTAGTTCTGGTTTAGTCTTAGTTCTGGTTTAGTCTGGTTTAGTCCTGGTTTTCTGGTTTCTGGTTTTAGTTCTGGTTTAGTCTGTTTTAGTTCTGGTTCTAGTTTTACTGTGTTTATTAAATGTCTCTGTACTGTAGTTAGTCTGTCTGTCGTTTACTTTCTGGTTTCCTGGGTTCTGGTTTAGTTCTGGTTTAGTCTGTCTGGTTTAGTTCTGTGGTTTAGTCCTGGTTTAGTTCTGGTTTACTGGTCTGTTCTGGTTTAGTCCTGGTTTAGTTCTGGTTTATCTTAGTTGGTAGTTCTGCTGGTTTTCCTGTTTAGTTCCTGGTTTTATTCCTGTTTTAGTTCTGGTTTAGTCTGGTTTACTGGTTTAGTTAGTTCTGGTTTAGTTCTGGTTTAGTCTTAGTCTGGTTTATCTGGTAGTTCTGGTTTAGTTCTGGTTTAGTCCTGGTTTAGTTCTGGTTTATTCTGGTTTAGTCTGTTTTAGTCCTGGTTTAGTCCTGGTTTTAGTTCTGGTTTAGTCTGGTTTAGTCCTGGTTTATTCCTGGTTTTATTCCTGGTCTTAGTTCTGGTTTAGTCCTGGTCTTAGTTCTGGTTTAGTCCTGATTTTAGTTCTGGTTTAGTTCTGATTTAGTCCTGGTCTTAGTCCTGGTTTAGTCCTGGTTTTAGTTCTGGTTTTATTCCTGGTTTTAGTTCTGGTTTAGTCCTGATTTTAGTTCTGGTTTAGTTCTGGTCTTAGTCCTGGTTTAGTCCTGGTTTTATTCCTGGTTTTAGTTCTAGTTTAGTCCTGATTTTAGTTCTGGTTTAGTCCTGGTCTTAGTTCTGGTTTAGTCCTGGTTTGTTGTTGACTGAGTGATCATGTCTCTGAACAATTAGTTTTACTCAAGTTTTAAACAATGAAAAACAGTCATTGAAGCAACAATAAAAGAAGTCGCCTATTTGGACCTTAAATGTCGATCGTTTCTTTTTTTTTTTTTCAACATTCAATTGAACCAACAATACTGGAACAAAATAGTCAATAAAACAATTACAAAAAGATTAGAAATGACACAAAACATGTCTTAACATTTCAACCTACATGCAGATCGTGACAAGGCGACCCCAAAAAAATCTCTTTTGGACATGCATATGATTAAAACTAGAAAATATCATAACAAATACAACGAAATACTATCACATAATGGTCCAGGAGTGTATATTAATCTAATAAAATCTATACTTGTTCTGATTCAGCTCAAGATCCTTCTAAAGCTTTTGAGGAGAGATTAATTTCTGTTCTGTGACGTTTTAGTTTAAATAATTTTGATACTAGTTTCGGTATCGATTAGAGTCTCATTTTCGGTTTTGACAATTCATCGCGGTGAATAATTAACGTGGTAAGTCATGAATAACTTTGGACCTCTGCAAACTGTTTAAAATAATTCGTTCTGTTTATATTTTTAAGAAAATGGAGCTTTTAACTCACATTTCCTTTGTCTTCCAGTGTCGGTCGCTCCCCCCGGCCCTCTGCAGACGGGCAGCGGTGCGGTTTTTCGCTGTGATGTGTCTGGACGTGGCGGGGGTTCGACGGTGCATTGGCGAGGGCCTGATGGGCAGAGCTATGCGGAGGCGACGGTCACGCTGAGTCATGTGACCATGAAGGACTCGGGCTCGTGGGAGTGTCAGATCACGGTCAACGGAAAAGTCATGAAAGAGTCGGTACAGATACAAGTCAGAGGTGAAGTTTATTTTGGTTTCTAGATGTGAAACTTAGAGGCAAAAACGATGGTTACCGTATTTTCCACACTATAGGGCGCCCTGGATTATAAGGCGCGCTGTCATTGAATGGTCGATTTTCGAACTTTTTTCACATATAAACCACACTGGACTATAAGAAACAAAACACAACAGTTAGATAAGTCAGTCAAACTTTATTTAACGTGTTCACAATAAATTTCAACTTTGTTCAATTGTAATGCTTAAAAACAATACTGTCTGCGGCGCTAAATTGTAAGCGTTGTTATGAACTGGCTCAGGGTTCGAACATGTTTAAAAACGGTACAAAAATAGATATTTATTAAAAACAGGATGATAGCTAAGTTGTGGCTGCATGTCTCCAGCAGCAGCTTTTAAAGGTGGTATGCCACACCCACAATCAGGTGCAGCTCATTGGATTGGCCCTCCCACTCTCTGGAATCTGGAAGGGACTGAGAGAGAGAGAGAGAGAGAACAGCAGCAGCACAAACACACCCACAAAATACTGAACTAAGCTGGGGGTCGTAACAAGCATATTCACAATAACTCATGATTGTTCAAACAGTTGGGCGATTACGGCGTCCAGCACGTCCACATCCCTCTCGTCATTATCCGAGTCAGTGTGGTTACTGTTCCCTGGCAGTTCAGTGATGATTCTGGTCTTGGTGAAAGCTCGGACCACAGTTGATACTGATCCTTAGTCCAGGCGTCCATGTTCCGTTGGCAGATCGTGGTGTAAGTCGCTCGGCGCTGTCTCCCTGTCTTGGTGAATGTGTGTTCTCCTTCTCTCATCCACTGCTCCCACGCAGCTCACACTTTAACTTTATAACAGCCTTGAGTTTAAAGTCGGCGTTGTGAGCGTGTCTCTTGACAGGTGCATTTTGATATTAAAAGGAATCACAGTATGTATTACTCCTGACGCTCTTGACTACAGTAGCTGTAATGCTGCAAGTGTTGCGGCTTTGTAGTTTACTAAAGTCGTACTAAGACACCCCAATAAATTCATATATAAGGCGCTCTGGATTATAAAGCACGCAGTCATTTTTTGATGAAATTAAAGACTTTTTAGTGCGCCCTATAGTGTGGAAAATACGGTACTGTGTAACTTTAAAGCCAACAAATAGACTGAAATGAAAGTTTGCTTTTTCTTTGTGAATGTTTTTTTATTGCACTGAAAAACCACAAACGTGAACAGTATGGCATAAAATATAAGAAAGTTGCACAGTTTTGATTTAAAAACACCGAAAAGGATGAATGTTTGTGTGTATGTATGTGAATGTATTATTATCACACAAAAATCCAATGTGGACTCTGATTTAAATATTTTCTTTTACATCTTCTTAAAATATAAATAATTTGCTATGGATCTACATAATGTGATCTAGTGCATTTATTGTGGTGAAACGTATTTTTAAAATGAAATATAATAGAAATGGATAAAAAAAATCAAATGGTGAGTTGAAAATTGAATATATTCACACATAAACAAAATAAAACTAACAACACTGACATAATTAATTAGTATTATTAGTAATCCTTTGTCTATATATGTGTCTGTTTATATAATGATATTTGCATGTTTTTAAAGCACAAAGCCACTGTTTTGATATTTGTTCACGTGCACACCAAAATCGGATTACAATCTGATTTCCGAACCTTTAAGATTATTAAAATGACACACAAACTGCAAAATCGGATGCGAGTGATCAGAGGGACCGTGATCAGGAAGGAAGAAACGAGGAGGAAATGAGATGATTTTGCCGTTGAAGTCATTTTAATAATCAGATTTAAAGTGTGCGTCTAACCGCAGTTTTGAATTTCAAGTTAATTTTCATCGTATTTTATTTACTGAAATGTCACTCAGGTTCTTTCTTTTTCTTGTTTGATTAGAACCACGTGACCAAACAACCCCGCCGCCCTCGACCACGAGAACGACTGTAGACAACGAGGAAACATGTTCAAACTGTGAGTATCCGTGGGGTTCACAGTGATGCAAAATTTAAACCGTTGCCATAGCATTTAACAATTTAAAACTAAATATTTTACATTCTGAATCAGCAAACAGTCCTCAAAATGTGGTAAAGCATAACAGGAAGCAGAAACTCACAAGCAGCTGTAGAGTTTCATTTGAGATTTTTATAAAAATGTGATCAATTTATATCAACACCTTTTTTTTTTATGTTGATATTTTGCATCTGGTGTCATCCACATTCCCTGGGGGTGTGATGCTAACTGTTGGCACTGCTCTGTCTGAAGCTCTGTGTCTCAATTTAGACTTTAAAGGGACAGTCCGGCATTTTGGACATATGACTTCAATGGCCGTAGTTTTCCTGCCACTAAAATCAGTCTTACCCACTCCACAAAACACCCGAAGCAAATCTATTATTACACCAGACTGTTGATATAAATGTCTGTGTTGATAGAATAATGTTTGAAATAAATCTAACCTTGCATCGCGTGAATCGTTGCATGTTGACGGACTATTTTCTCATACAGTCGTCCCTCGATATATCACGGTTCACCTTTCACGTCCTCGCTGTTTTGCGGATTTTTTTAGAGCCATTTTGCATGCTTTTTTTTTTTTTTTTTCTCTTTACAGTGTTCCTTCCCTTGCGTCCTGATTGGCTGCAGACCACTGTCAATCAATCTCCTCCGTGCAGTGTCTCCTGTACAGTACAGAATGCATTCAGCTTGACAAATTTACATAAATGTTCGATCTCTAGCAATGTGATTCTGAAGTGCAGCGCGATCGGGCAATAGCCGCGCTTACTGTGAGGTGTGAAGCTCTACGTTGGTCTTTCCTCCTGTGGTCACCTCTGACCCTGTCCCGACAGTGAGTCCTGGTCCAGTTCTGGTTTAGCCCTGGTTTACTCCTGTTTTACTCCTGCTTTAGTCCTAGTTCAGTCCTGGAATCAGTCCTGGGTTAGTCCTGGTTTAGTCTTGGTTCAGTCCGTGGCGTATGCAGTGCAAAAGTTTGATATAATCTCACTTTAACAGGCTGGTGCAGTCCTGTACTACGCGGGAGTGGGTCTCCAAAAATGGACCTGTGTAGGGCTCCATTACGGAATAAATTAATCTTCGGTTCGATACATAAAGAAGGAGGAAAAGGATGAAAGGATGAAAAAAGGGTTGTAACTGTCCTGTCTGAGAAAAGTGTAAAAAGTGTGTGGTGTGGGGTTTTACAGACTTAAAACAGATATAATAATGGTAAAATATAAAGTTGACTACTTCACGGATTTCACCTATCGCGGGTTATTTGTGGAACGTAACCCCTGTGATAAACGAGGGACCAGTGTATATCAGTCCGCCGCTGCTAAACTTTCTATCAGGAAGTTCAACTCGCTGCTGCTGCTGAGACATAAATCCTTCAATGCAAGGTTGGTTTTACTTCTAAAAATATTTTATCAACACAGACATTTACATCAACAGTCTGGTGTAATAATTGTTTTGCTTCCACGTGTTTTGTGGAGTGGGTAAGACTGTTTTTAGTGGCAGGATAACTATGGCCATTGACATGCACTAGCCTAGCACCAGCGACCTCTGCAAATACAAGGACTGGATGGAATATTTAAAAAAGTGTCTCCACACGTCTCCAACACTCTGGCTCACTAGGAAACGAGGCCCTATGTCCAAAATTCAGGACTGTCCCTTTAATCAGATTTTTGTTTTAACATAATCTTATCATAAGATCTATTCCATCATATCACAGGCCTACAGAATGTTGTGTTGTGATCTGAAACCCAGTGATATTTTTCCATTCTAAATAAACACATGTTACAGGTGTAAACAGCACACAGACGGCTCCTCCTGCACTGGTACTGGGCCTGAGCTGGTGGGTGTGGGCTGCCATTGGAGGAGGCTTTGTGGTCGTCCTGCTCTGGGTGCTCATCCTCATCATGTACAACCAGATAACCAGAAGAAAGGTGACCACATCTTTAAGTTCACGTTTAAAGAGCACGTATCATGCAAAACTGTTCAACCATGTTAAATCAAAAACACACCTGGAGTTGTGTTTTTGCTTAATTCATGCTTGTTTCATGAATTCGTTAATCCAAGTTGTTTTCTCTGAGCCTCAGAAATGCTCTTTTCACATTTTGCCCGTATTGTTACATCACAGATAAAACTTTAGGACTTTTCCTACGCAGTTTTTAAGCCCATAAACCATCACCAGACTCATTCGATGGTGAAACTGTGTTCATAACAAACTCTATTCACAGTGGAGTGTTTTAAGTCTCGTCTTAAGACCCACTTTTATTCTCTGGCTTTTAATACCACAGAAGTTGTGTGGTCCTATTTCTTTCTTTCTTTATCTTTCTTTCTTTCTTTATATTTAATTTTATTTTTATTATTTGTATTTATTATTATTATTATTATTATTATTATTATTATTATTATTATTATTATTATTATTATTATTATTATTATTATTATTATTATTATTATTATTATTATAATAATAATAATAATAATAATAATAATAATAATATATTTATTTTATTTTTTATTTATTTATTATTTATTGTTTTATTGTTGTATTAATTGTTTTTATTTTATTAATTAATTAATTATTAGTATCTATTTTTTTAGTACTGCTTTTATGTATTGATTTTATTATTTTTTTCATCGGTTTTGTTGTTTTTATTTTATTTATTGACTCTATTAGTTTCCTCATGGTTGAAACATGATTCTGCTGATGTGAAGCACTTTGGAAACTGTCTTGTTTATAAAATGTGCTATACAAATAAAGTAGGACTGGACTGGACTGGATATTAGAATAGCAAATCATATCATAAGAACTTTAATCGTTTACTTTTCTATTCCTGTTGCGGACAGCAGAGGGCGCTCCAACACCTGAACGCCTCACTGGAAACGGAAATGTAGTTTATAAAGTCTATTTTCCAAATGCAGAAATTATTTTAGTTTAGACGAGACCAAAAGTATGTTCAAAAGGGACTTAAAGCCTCAAGAGTGCATGATATGTTCTTTTAAGTCTTTTCTCACTAAAAATATATTTTCTTTCCCAATAGCGACGATTCATGAAGATGCAGAAGACAAAACAAACGAAATACTGCCAGTGTCCAGGGTAAACGATTTTCTCTTCTCACCAATAATCAATATTATCTCTTAGTTAAACTCTCTTGTGTTAAGTTGTTTTAACTCATTTAGATTTGTCAAGTTCGTAACTCCTGATTTTTATGTTTTAAGATGTTTTAAGATGCTTTACTTTTTTTGTTTTCTACTTATTCGACTTACTACACTGACTTTGTACTTGAATGAAATACATATTTTTCTGAGTTATATCAAATCTAATTTATTGAGAATGATCACAAAATGTGTATTTATAACAAAAAAGTTACTGATAAACATTACACAGTTTACAAAATCATTATATTTACATTCATTTATTTAACTCAACATTTTTAAACTAAACATAACTCAAAAAAAAAAAAAGTACTTTCTGGTTTCAGCCTCATACTACCATGATTACAAGAAAAAATACAGTGGAAACCTAGAAATAATTTGTAATCAGTCAAATAATTTAACAGAAATATTCTCATTGTGATAAAAATAAGGGTTGTTTTATCTCTGAATAATCTAATTTGAAAAGAAAGTTTAATCAATAAATCTGAACTTGTCAAAACTCCTAAAATAAGATAAATCTCCCAAGTTCAACTCATTTTTTGCGGTCCATTTTCAATATTCCCCAGCAAGTTTAATCACTTTGTATCAGTGTGACCTTCACATAGACTCACTCACACTTCATTATTGAGCTTAATTAGTGTGAAAATCTGCTCTAACTCTGTCCTCTTTATCTCAGCCCCACAGCTGCGAACGGCCACAGCAGAACCAAGCCCCCTGCTCCTCCTCGAGCTCTGATCTGAGAGGAGTCGTGCTCCACAACACGGGACACGAGAAAGAAAGAAGAAGACAAAAAAAAGACGAGATTATAACGTGTAAATAATGATGTGTGCTGCTTTTAAAGGCCATGAAGCGAAGTGTATTGTATAAGCAGCTCTTGGTGTCAGAATGAGTCAGCTGTGTTTTCTCTGCTTCTGTTGCGTTATTGTTCGATAATTAGGAAGTGCGCGTTAGCATTCTAGTTGCTGTTGTCATCTTATGAAAGCAGAATTCCACTTTGGCGTCACATCAGACTGCAGGGCTTAACGCTCAATTCCGATTTTTTGGTGAAATCCGATGTTTTTTGCGAGGTCGTTCACATTTCCAATTAAATGCGACTTGTATGTGACTCCAGTGTGAACGTTAAACGGCCCGAAAGTGTCCCGCATGTGACACTGGAGACACGATGTCAACCGCAGTGAGCGTCTCTGTGTTTACGGAAGTTGTCCAAACATGGACGCAGCATTGAGCACCTGGAGATTTTAAAGTTCCTCTCGTACCGGAGCCAGAACATGAACAACTTACTTGTTTTAAGGAGGAGATTGAGAAGGAGAAGGACGAGTTTTTGGTCGTGGTGTTTTGTGTTCAGTCCGTTGAAAGGAACGTGTGGATGCGGAGATGGAGCCAAGAGTGGTGAGTGGTGATGTGCTTCACTTCAGTGACATGGAGTTCATTAACAATTTTCACCTACTTCAGCGCAGAATAGTGACGTTTGTGGCTTGTTGATAACGTGTAGGTGGATGAATGCACTTTGTCCGTTCAGACTGAAGTCGCATGTCAAAAGATCAGATATGTATCGGTTTCAGGAGCACATATCCAAGTGTCCTGGGTCACATTTGAAAAAATCAGATCTGTGTCGTTCAGACTGTCATTAAAAGATCAGACACAGGTCACATAGGGGCCAAAAAATTTGGGTCACTTCAGGCTGCAGTCTGAACGCAGCCTATGAGTAATTAGGATGCTCGGAATGAATGGATAAGCTAAAGAATAACTTTGGACCAGTGTAAAATGAAGTTCTGTTTTATTTTTCACATTTTCGTAAAAATCAGGAACAGATACTTGAGGATACAGCGTAAAAAGTTTTGTTTTTAATATGTCAGTATTGTTATGTTTGCTTAACATTGTCTTGGGTTTTAAGCGTTTTGGTCGACCTTGTTGCGCTGTACAAATAAAGTTAGATTAGATTACATTTGTTGCATAATATGAAAAAAAAAAACTACACTACTGGTCAAAAGTTTTAGAACACTCAGTTTTTCCAGTTATTTATTGCACTTTAAGTCGTGCAAGTCCAGTGAAGAGCTTGAAATGGTACAAAGTTAAAAACTGAACAGACAGAGGTTAAAAAAAAAAAGATAGAAGTTACAAAACACAAGTCCAAGCTCTGCCAAAACCACCTCAGGAAAAAAGAGAAAGATGTTAAACTTGAAAACATGGAGAGTCCAGCACAGTGTCCAGACTTAAACCTCAATCACGCTGGTTTTGGGATGAACTGGACAGAAGAGTGGAAGCCAAAAAAAACCTACAAGTGTCACACATTTATGGGAACTTCTGCAACAGACTTGGGAAGAACTTTCTGAAGAATATTTGATTTCTGTTGTAAAAAGAACGAGCCACAAGTGTGTTCAGCTGTTATATCTGCCAAAGGTGGACACTTTCATGAATCAAAAGTTTAAAAACATAAATAATAAACAATAAAAACCTGGAAAAAGTGTGGTGTTCTCAAACTTTTGACTGGTCGTGTATCCTGTATATAAAGATTTAAATGAACAGCTGAGTATATTCTGAAGTTTTTATGTAGGATTACTTTTACCTTCTGCAGTCCCTGGGCTCGTGCACGCAACAATTCAATTATGAAATACAATTCTAAATAGGGATGTAACGATATCCAAGTCTCACGATACGATATCGTCACGTTATGAACCTCACGGTACGATATTTATTGTGATATTTTGTGGGAAATCTCACGACATGATGGGGAGGCTCACGATTCGGGATGTAACGATATCTAAATATCTCTGTACGATATTTTCACGATATATACATCTCACGGTACGATATTTATTGTGATATTTTGTGGAGGCTTACAAACAAACTGTTAATATGTGACTTTTTCCTCTTAAAATGCCTTGACAAGACTTAATCCAAAGACTAAGACTTAAAAGTGCTTAGAACTGTTATTTCTTCATGTAATCTGCACTGAAATGTACGTCTTTGTCTCGCTTTTTTTGTCTAACTCTTAATTTAAGCAAAGAGACTTGTAATTCGATATATTGTGATGGTTCATGACTTTTTGACGATACGATATCACGATATTTTGGTTATTGTTACATCCCCAATTATAAATGATAATTAATTAAAAATACAACATGAAACTCGCAAAATTCAGAAACAATTATAGGATGTACATAGTCTGTATATGGAGCAAGAATGGAAAATATAACAGGATTGTGCAATAAAAGTTGGCATATGATTCATTGTGTTGCCTTGAAATATATATATTTTTTACTTCATAATTCAAATAAAGTTTTCATAAATCATATGACTCTTCCCTTTTACCAGCTTGTCTCCACGGCGATGCTTTCGTTTCCCCCAAAATGTACCACAATAATATTATAGTGGTGTTAATCTTGCTTGTTTTGCATTTATTCAAGTCCAAGTGATTCATTTCTTAATAAAAAAAAAAAAACGTTGAGTGGGGACGACTCTCCACAGATCTGACAACAGACTTGGGAAGAACTTTCTGAAGAATATTTGATTTCTGTTGTAAAAAAGAACGAGCCACAAGTGTGTTCATCTGTTATATCTGCCAAAGGTGGACACTTTCATGAATCAAAAGTTTAGAAAACATAAATAGTAAACAATAAAAAACCTGGAAAAAGTGTGGTGTTCTCAAACTTTTGACTGGTCGTGTATCCTGTATATAAAGATTTAAATGAACAGCTGAGTATATTCTGAAGTTTTTATGTAGGATTACTTTAATATCTGCAGTCCCTGGGCTCGTGCACGCAACAATTCAATTATGAAATACAATTATAAATAGGGATGTAACGATATCCAAGTCTCACGATACGATATCGTCACATTATGAACCTCACGGTACGATATTTATTGCGATATTTTGTGGGAAACCTCACGATGTGGTGGGGAGGCTCACGATTCGGGATGTAACGATATCTAAATATCTCTGTACGATATTTTCACGATATATACATCTCACGGTGCGATATTTATTGTGATATTTTGTGGAGGCTTACAAACAAAACTGTTAATATGTGACTTTTTCCTCTTAAAATGCCTTGACAAGACTTAATCCAAAGACTTAAAAGTGCTTAGAACTGTTATTTCTTCATGTAATCTGCACTGAAATGTCGTCTTTGTCTCGCTTTGTCTTAATTTAAGCGAAGAGACTTGTAATTCGATATATTGTGATGGTTCATGATATTATTGTGAGAACTTTGACGATACGATATCACGATATTTTGGTTATTGTTACATCCCCAATTATAAATGATAATTAATTAAAAATACAACATGAAACTCGCAATATTCAGAAAAAACAAACAAACATGGGATGTACATAGTCTGTATACGGAGCAAAAATGGAAAATATAACAGGATTGTGCAATAAAAGTTGGCATATGATTCATTGTTTTTTACTTCATAATTCAAATAAAGTTTTTATAAATCATAAATCATATGACTCTTTTCTTTGTTGTCTTTCATTTACCAGCTTGTCTCCATGGCGATGCTTTCATTTCCCCCAAAATGTACCACAATAATATTACAGTGAAATTAATCTTGCTTATTTTGCATTTATTCAATTCCAAGTGATTCATTTCTTAATAAAAACGAGGAGTGGGTTTGCCTCTCCACAGATCTGACCTGTAAGCATATCCAGTCTCTCTCCAATATGTCGTCTGTAGTTTATAACTGGGCCTTTGATCCATCACTCTTTTGTGATATTTTGTTATAACGTGCACGACCGGTGAAAGAATTGCCGTTATAAAAGCCTAAGTTTAGATCTGGTGCAAAGGAGCAGGCTACAGGTGTTGAGGTCAAAGGTGCACACATGGCAACGCAATACAAAAATGACAATAAAACAAAAGTACACATAAATATATACATTCAGAATACTCTTGAGGTACACACTGAAAAAAAAACAATATATAGGTGAGTTAAAACGACTTAAATTACGAATATTTTACTTTATTTGAGTCGATTCAACTTGACAAGTAAAAGTTTGTTTTTCTTAATTCAAGCAACATTAAAGTTCGAGTGCAAAGTGTAAAAAGTTGTTGTTTTTTCTTACGTTAAGTGTTGTATTTTCACATTTTAACACAAAAAGTCTTGCTCCACTGCCAGATAATTCTACTTGTCCATTGAAATTTACTCAAACCATGACAAAACTTTCTCAATTCAAGTCGTCTTAACCTGATTAGATTTTGTTTTTTTGCGACGTAGTTACTATTTTTGGTAAAGTTTAAGCAGAATTAAAGTTTTCGCCTGCTTTGATGAACTCCATTTAACTCTTGACGGGACGGTGCAGTATTTTCTTTCTTCTTCTTCCTCTTTTTTTTTTTTTTTTTTTTTTTTTTTTGAAGACGCAGTGAGAGAAGAAACACCTGCTCCAGTTTCAGGCCGTCACCGTGACAGATCTACAGACACGGCTACACTGACAACATCATGTAAGTACTCCAGTATATTACTACTACTACTACTACAACTACTACTACTATAACTGTATTTCTATTATTAATACTACAACTATTATACTTCCACAACCAATACTACTGTTACTACTTAGACTTGAACTACTACTTATGTTGCTACTTCTACTGCTACTACGCTACGACTTCTTAAACTTGCTTACTACCAACTTCTACTTCTACTGCAACTACTTCTACTACTGCTTGTACTACTATAAATACTACAAATCCTACTAAAGAAGTTACACAGATAATCACAACTTTTAGAGCTTTTTTAGTGAAGTATATGAGGGTCAGTGGGTACTTTTCGTGACATTTTCTCTTCTAAAAAACTCAAAACGTGGTTAAAATGTGAAAAAGCGGCTGCAGTTTGATAAAATATATACAAGTTTACAACTCTGAGGAATATTTAGTTGGTATATTTGACATTTAAAACAAGAAAATCAAGTAATCAGTGAACAGCTAAACCAGATTACACGTGTATTTCTCACTTTTATACTTTTGGAGCAGACACGAGTGAATTTGTAGATGTTTTTCAGCCTGTATGTGGAAGAAATAAGACTTGTGGAGCCAAAACAGACAAAAATGAGACAGAAAATATAACACAGAAGCATATTTTGTGTATTAAGATGTCGATAGTTCTGCGTCTCAGTCTGAACGTCAAGTGACACTTTCCAAATAAAACGACGTCAGGGCAAAAACCTCTATTCTATTTATTTATTTTACTAGAATCAGCTGTATTTCTCTTAAAAGCAGCGAGTCTGACCCATGTTTGTTTTGAGTTCAGCCTTATCGTTATAATATGAGGCCTGTGAATAAAAAAAAAAAATCGACTATTCACTTTACACAAATGAGTATCTGACGCCTCTGTTTTCTTACTGCTGCTTTCTGTGTTTGTCTTACGTTTTCATCTTAAATTTTTTGAAAACTTGTCCAGTAATTGTGTCTAAAAGCCTTTGATTCTCATGTCCTTCATTAAAAAACAAAACAATACTGAGTTTAGTGACGGTAAATATCGTACAAATGGTTTGTGCTGCACTCTAAAACTTTACCAGAGCTTCTTAATCATTGCAGCTCGATTAAATTAAGTTTGTCAGTCTGTGTATTTTTGTTTATACAGTATTTTTTTGGACGGTTTGAAGATGTTTATTATACAAGTTTCAGTAAAATAGATCATAGTACACGGTAAATATCTTACAAATAGTTTCTGCTGCACTGTAAAACTTTACCTGAGCTTCTTAATCACTGCAACGCGATGAAATTAAGTTTGTCGATCTGTGTATTTTTGTAAATCGTTTTTTAGATGGTTTGAAGTGAGCTGTGAAACGTTTTCGACCAAATCAGCTTTTGTCCTGTTCACAAATTGAATTTCGCCTTTCTACCTCGACAACTGAGGGACTGTACACATAAATTGAATTAAGTGAGTCGATCTGTGCATTTTTGCATATCGTTTTTGGATGGTTTGAGGAAGTCTGTTCCTGGTTTCAGTCAGAAATAGAATAGAAGTTTAGAATAGTCAGGTCAATTAAACACAATCAATCAATTAAAACGCTGTCCCACTTTAACTCTATGCTTTTAACTGTATGTTTTAATAATATTTAACTTGTTTATGTTGTTGTAAGGCGACCTTGAGTGTCCAGAAAGACGCCTAATAAATAAAATGTCTTCTTCTTATTATTATTATTATTAAAAATATTCAAACAAATACATAAATAATAAGAAGTCTCCATTACCCAAAACATAAATAAACATAAATAAGCCATTCTAACTCACTGATATCACATTTTTGCAGTGTATTTTCAAAAACATCATCTAAATTCTGTTTGGGAGGAAAAAAAAATCACTACTATAACACACTGAATGGAATTTGACATTTGGTTTCAACACATTTTGAAACATCAAATGCACAAAAATAGTAACTGAACTGATTTTGTAATTGCACGTCAAGTGTTGGGGACTAAACCGATAGAAATTTTGCACACTGTTGCACAATTGAGTTCACGTTCTGTGTTATTTTCAAAAAGGGGCTTTACTTAGTTGTCAGTGGCCTTTGTCGTTTAAGGATGCAGCTACTTCAGTTTTTGTAAACGTTAAACTTTTACCATGAACACGTCACAAAATATTACTGCTGATTTACATTTTTAAGACAGTGCTTCCCGTTTTTTTTCTCCTCAGTGACTCTCAGTTTGAAAAGTTTTTCTAATATCGACTCTGCATTTGGAGGCGAGTTAGGGGAAGCGCTTCTTTACCTTTGAAAATGTGGGATTCTGTTTTCACACTCAGCTAAACTGTGTTTTTATCAGACAAAAGAGAGAGACGCGTTATTGATCCCGAGGGAAATTCAAGTTCGCAGCGACATTTACACGGCGCTAATCACATCTTTTATTTTTATCGGAACGCAAACATCTCAAAGAGGCTTGTAATTTCACTTTGATGTAAGTGTATAAAGCTGCAACGATTACTCCGAATAACTGTCACTATAGACTATTAAAATATCAATATTTTTAATAATTACTCATCGTTATCTCTGGTCTGTACAGGCTCTATGCCAAAGAGCTTTTATTAAATCAAAATGGACAAAAACAAGAACAATTTGTCATTTTTACAGAAAGTTAAACTGTAAATTCACCCTCTGTGAGCTTTATTTTTTTTTATTTGGCTGATTTTTTGACCTCTATAGAAGCAGTAGTAGTTTTGGTCCTGGTTTAGTTCTGATGGAGACTTGGTTTGGTCTTGGTTCTGGTTCATTTTTCATCATTTTTGTTTGTTTCAGTTGTGTAGTTATGCTTGTAATTTGAGTAAAGCCTCATTCTGGTTTAGTTCTGGTCCGGTTTAGTCTACGTTTAGTTTGTTTTGTCCACGTGCTGATGTGAATGCACCGTAAACTCTGACTCTGTTTCTCATATTAGAAGGTTTAAGTGCTGTGGCTGCTCTGCTCTGGTCCCATTAAAAAACCCTGCGCTCCACTTCACCTGCCTCGACTTAGGCCATAAAGCTTTATAAATATCTGCAATAAACTGTATTATGTTCAATAAGCTGCCGCCGTGTGTTGTGTTACACAGAAAATACTTGAATACTTTCCTTTCATGAACTGTAAATGTCACTTTTTTTCCACTGACATTTGACATGTTTGCGACAGAGTTCAATAAAAGTTATATGTTTCCGTCCTCTACTGTACGTATGATCTGTTGTGTTCAGTAGTGTTTTATGTGGACTGCACTGTAACCTGACTTTATCAATCTCAAGTTATTTTCTAAAGGATCACTGCGTCTATATTAACCCATTAATGTGTACATTTTTCCCAAAAGATGAAACTGTGAAATTCGTGAGCCATTTGTAGTACGCTAAAAGGCATGATCAAGTGTTACTTCATATGAAAATTGTCAAAAAGTGCATGAAATAAAGGTGCCATAAGACATCTTTGATCCATTTAACGTAAAAACACTCTATTTTGACTATTCCCTGAGAATGTAGACACAATTTTAATGACATTTTAACATAAAAAATGAATGGTATCACTTATATTTTAGGGTACACTTATTAACATCTAACCACCTGCTAAGTCGCATAGTTGTAGATGGTTAATTTGTCATTAATTCGTATTTATTCAGCCATATCTACACTTCCCTGTGTTTCTTGTACTACTATTCCTTATGACCTTATAACCTTATACCTTATAATCCTTATAACGCTTATGACCAAAATCTTAATAGAATCAGAATTCATGGATAAAAATGACCTAGTATCAAACTAATAAGCAGTAATAAAGAGTGTGTTAACAGGAAAGTGTTTGTAAATGTCTAAATCAGGGGTGTCGAACTCATTTTGGTCCGGGGGCCGTATCCAACCTACTTTGATCCCAAAGGGGCCGGATCAGAAAACTCATGTCATATAAACCCCAAAAATAACAATAAGTTCAAATATTTGTACAGAGAAATGCAAATCTATTACAGAAATATTGTTTAATTGATGAACTCTTTCTTATTATTATGTTATTATATTATAATATTATGAACAACCTGAAACTTTAAGAAAAATTCAATTTCAACATTCAAAATATTTTAGTAGAAAACCACCCAAGGGCCACATTAAAGGTCTTGGAGGGCCGGATCTGGCCCCCGGGCCTTATGTTTGACACCTGTGGTCTAACTAATAGCAGAATAAGCTTATGGGGAATTAGACATTAATATTTATTTATTTATTTATTTATTGGATCCCTATTAGTCTTTACTGGGGTAAGGACTATTCTTCCTGGTGTCCAAGTTTGCATAATTTACAATAAAATGTTCAATTATAATAACAAAAAGTTCACACATAAGTTCATACAGTCCTGTTCCATAGTATATTACACTACACAACACTACTACAACTATAATATATCAATAAATTACAATGCATAGCTAGTGACTAAATATAATTATGTACGATTTCCAATGTATTTCTTGAACATTTTCTTAAAACTTGGTTCATGCTTGTGAACAGTTACGGTTTAGGGGAGCATGTTCCAAAGCGCTATCGCTCTGTACAGAATGATTCTTTTCAGGGCATTAGTCCTGGACAGTGGAAGTATAAAATGTCCCTGTGTAGTTTGACTTGTGATAAAGTCATGCAGATCACTAGAGGATAGTAGTTGTGCAAACAGGCTCAGTGGTCTTTGTAAAATACATTTTTAAAAAACAAAATGCGGCTACAGGTAAATCTGTCCTCAACAGTAAACTTGGATAACCTCTCATGCATGACGCTCACCCTGGTCCGTAGAGCCAGACGAGCCGCCCTGTTCTGGATTAGTTGAAGTTTGGCAAGATCCTTTTTGAGGCACTTGACTAAGTGTGTAACTGCTGAATAAATACTAATTAATGACAAATTAACCATCTACAACTATGTGAATTAGCAGGTAGTTAGATGTTAATAAGTGTACCTTAAAATAAAGTGTTTCCAAAGTAATTGTTTGATAGTTTGACAGATTTTGTAATTCTTAAAATTCAGTGCAATTATTCCTCAAAATGAAAACGATGCTGTTCTGACTTATATGTGAGGGGCAGATGGGGTATAATCATTTCTGAGAGAACCTAGAATGTTCTTCAGATCTGTCCCCATAGCAGCTAGAGGACATTGGATGTTCTTTTGACAAATCCTAATATTAAAGGACCCTTGATGTTCTTCACATTTCTCTCTGTTGCTTCTGGAGGTCTTATAATGTTCCTCAGACTTGTTTTTATATGAGCTAGAGGATATTGGATGTTCTTTTGACTTGTCTCAACATTAAAGGGCCCTCGATGTTCTTCAGATTTCTCTCTGTTGCTTCTAAAACTTTGGATGTTCCTCAGACTTGTTTCTGTAGCAGCTAGAGGATCTTGGATGTTCTTTTGACCTGTAACAATAATAGTTAAAGAACCCTCGATGTTCTTCATATTTCTTTCTGTTGCTTCTAGAGGTCTTTCATTGTTCCTCAGACGTGTTTCTATATGAGCTAGAGGTTCATAGATGTTATTCAGACTTGTCCTAGATGACACTAGATGTTCTTCAGATTTCTCACTGTTGCTCCTAGAGGTCTTTGGTCATAGAGGATCTTGGATGTTCTTCTGACCTGTAACAATAGCAGTTAAAGGACCCTTGATGTTCTTCACATTTCTCTCTTTGCTTCTAGGGGTCTTTGGATGTTCCTCCGACTTGTTTCTGTAGAAGTTAGTAGAACATCTATGATCTTCTAACGGCTACAGAAACAAGTCTGTAGTAAAGGTTCCCCCGATGTTCTTCAGATTTCCCTTTTTTGCTTCTAGAGGTCTTTTGATGTTCCTCAGACTTGTTTCCATATGAGCTAGTGCACAGGTGTCAAACATACGGCCCAGGGGCCAGATCCGGCCCTCCAAGACCTTTAATCTGGCCCTCGGCTGATTTTCTACTAAAATATTTTAATTCAATTTTTTATTAAAATATTGTTAATTTTCTGTGGTGTTTATCACAGCAGCGTCTCCAGCGTCTCTGTACGTGGCCCCTCCCACCAGAGCAGCACAAATGAAGACTTGTCTCTTTCCAAACACTCTTAAAGGACGATTGTTTTGACTGTTGACCGTGACACCCTCATCAGAAAAATGTCAAAAATGAGAAAAGTGAAGCAGAGTGCAGGATTTTACAAGAAAAAATGACTTATTCCTATTTATACAAGTTAATGTTAAACAAGTTCATGTTAAAACTTTGTGTTGAAATTGTATTTTTCTTAAAGTTTCAGGTTGTTCATAATATTATAATATTTTGTAAAAGAAAGAGTTCATCAATTAAACAATATTTCTGTAATAGATTTGTGTTTCTCTGCACAAATATTTGAAGTTATTGTTATTTTTGGGGTTTATATGACATGAGTTTTCTGATCCGGCCCCTTTGGGATCAAAGTTGGTTGGATACGGCCCCCGGACCAAAATGAGTTTGACACCCCTGAGCTAGAGGATCTTGGATGTTCTTTCGACTTGTCTCAACATTAAAGGACCTTCAATGTTCTTGATCGTTGGACAATCTTCAATCTTGTCCCAATGGCAGATATTTATCTCTAAAGTCATGTCATGAAGCCGCAATTTTCACGTTCGCTTTTACTTTAAGTTCAGTAGAGTTTGGCGATTCCAGGGCTGAAGTTATCTAAATTATTCTAGTGAAGGTGTGTGGAGTTTAAAAACAAAATGGAGCACTTCCTAAACGATCACATGACACCACAAGACACATTAACCAAGAAAAAAGGTCACAGGAAAGACGCTGATTCCGGGTTAAAACATGAATGATCATTTACACTCTGAGTTGTTTCGTTGGTAGACCTTTTGACTTTTCTTCTACAGTCATCGGTTTTGTATCTTTCTGTTTCTACTTTGGTTGGAAACAGACATTTTTGAACCCTGAAACTTGAAGCGTTGTGTTTTGTTGTTGTTTGGGGTTTGTTTAAGAGGGAAGCCCTGTGTAGGAGCCGAGCACATAACCCATAAAGCTGAAACGGTGAATCACGCTCAGTCCCTCAGTCCCACGAGATTTACAATAATGACACAGACGCAGTGGTGAGTAATGGGACTCCTCGGGTTTTCTCCAGCGCACAAACAACCAGACGGAAAATGTAATATCTGCAGAATAACTGTGCTTGATATTTCTTAGAGTTTTGAGGCTAGCCTAAGATTAAACCAGTGAAGATTTTAAGATATTGTATATATTCAAAGGTATCTGTCGCGGTGTGAGAAATGCTGATAATATCTCTGTACGAGCGTTTTGTCTGTTGCGTCGAATATGGCAGATTTCCATGGTAACAGTGTTTTTTTTTACTGTAACCTCTGAAAGCGCCGAATCAGCACAATAACCACAGAAACAGAAATGTCAGACACTTACAGCCGATGTTTGAGTTGGCCTTATAATTTAGTTGGCCTATGTTTTAAGTTGGCCTATGTTTTAGTTGGCCTATGTTTTAGTTTTAGTTGTTCTGTGTTTTTAGTTGGCCTATGTTTTCAGTTGGCCTATCTTTTTAGTTGGCCTATTTTTAGTTGACTTATGTTTTATTTGGCCTATGTTTTAGTTGGTCCATGTTTTAGTTGGCCTATAATTTAGTTGGTCTATGTTTTAGTTGGCCTATGTTTTAGTTGGTCCTATGTTTTAGTTGGTCTATGTTTTAGTTGGTCCTATGTTTTATTTGGCCTATGTTTTAGTTGGCCTATGTTTTAGTTGGTCTATGTTTTAGTTGACTTATGTTTTTAGTTGTCCATGTTTTAGTTGGTCTATGTTTTAGTTGGCCTATGTTTTAGTTGGCCTTATGTTTTAGTTGGCCTATGTTTTATTTGGCCTATGTTTTAGTTGTTCCATGTTTTATTTGGCCTATAATTTAGTTGGTCTATGTTTTAGTTGACTTATGTTTTAGTTGGTCCATGTTTTAGTTGGTCCATGTTTTAGTTGGTCCATGTTTTAGTTGGTCTATGTTTTAGTTTTAGTTGGCCTATGTTTTAGTTGTCCTATAATTTAGTTCACCTATGTTTTAGTTGGCCTATGCTTTAGTCGGCCTATGTTTTAGTTGACCTATGTTTTATTTGGTCTATGTTTTAGTTGACCTATGTTTTATTTGGTCTATGTTTTAGTTGGCCTATGTTTTATTTGGTCTATGTTTTAGTTGGCCTGTGTTTTATTTGGTCTATGTTTTAGTTTGACCTATGTTTTATTTGGTCTATGTTTTAGTTGACCTATGTTTTATTTGGTCTATGTTTTAGTTGGCCTATGTTTTATTTGGTCTATGTTTTAGTCGGCCTATGTTTTAGTTGTCCTATAATTTAGTTCACCTATGTTTTAGTCGGCCTATGTTTTAGTTGACCTATGTTTTATTTGGTCTATGTTTTAGTTGGCCTGTGTTTTATTTGTTTCTATGTTTTAGTTGGCCTATGTTTTAGTTGGCCTGTGTTTTATTTGGTCTATGTTTTAGTTGGCCTGTGTTTTATTTGGTCTATGTTTTAGTTGGCCTGTGTTTTATTTGGCCTATGCTTTATTTGGTCTATGTTTTAGTTGGCCTATGTTTTAGTCGGCCTATGTTTTACTGGGCCTAGTTAAAACTGCCTTATGTTTGACCTGTAAGATGAACACAAAAGCCAGTTTGTCTCATGAACTCATTTAAACATGTTATATTTCTGCTCTATCTACAACAGGAGTGTGCAAAAATATTGAAATATCGATATATCGTATCATTTCATTTCATGACACAGTATCGATATCATGGGCTGCTGTATCGATATATCGCCAAGAGTCATTTGCACTGGTAAAAAAACAATATCTAGGTAAGTTACAATGACTTAAATTAAGAACATTTTACTTTATTTGTGTCGATTTAACTTGACAAGTCAAATGATCGACCAATGGAATAAGTGTGTTTTTCTTAAATCAAGCAACATTCGATTTCGTTTGTGGGCAAAAAGTTGTTGTTTTTCTTATTTTAAGTGTAGCAAGATGTACTTTCATATTTTAAGAACAAAAAGTCTTATTCCACTGACAAATAATTTGACTTGTCAAGTGAAACTGACTCAACTCATGATCAAACTTTCTTAATTCTTCATCTTAACTTGACTAGATTTTGTTTTTTTGCTGTGTAATACAAGACAACAAACCTACAGCCTAATTCTTACTAGTAAATATACATAAATATTGTCAATTAACTTAATTTTAACTACATAATCCTACATTTTTGCTGTGCTCTGAGCCCTGTTGTTGCTGTAGCCGTACACAGTAGTGCCTGTACATTCTGTGAGCCTACACCATATCTAAGTCGTCTTAACTTAACTGGATTTAGTTTTTTGCAGTGTGTGTTGACATTTTCACTGTTTTGTTGAGTAAAATGGGTGTTTTTCATTTCAACTTTGCACAAACCTGCTGAACTTAGTTGACTTTGAGTGCCACGCCCATGATTTAGCCTTTTTTTTTCACTGAACTGTATCAAATCATATCAAATCGAAAGTGCACGGTATCAAAAAACGTATCGTATCGTGGCCTGTGTATCGAGACATGTATCGTATTGGCAACTTCTTAATACTACTCAGCCCTAATCTACAATGTACTTTATTTATTTTAGAAGTGCCATCACACAGCTTCTTACAGTGACGATTGAAATAGCAGCTGAAATAGGCGTTTTGTGTTTGGCGACATTAGAATAGTTATTGAATCTTTGTTCAGGGTTTTGGACAGTTTTGGAGAAATTTATTAGTAATTTCTATGAACTGAATGATTGTTTACTCGCTCCTGCATCATCCTGAATGTGGCTGGTTTGAATCCAAGCAGCGTTTCTTGTGTCCTTGTCAAGAAAATTCACCTTCAGCGTTCAGAATGTACCTTGGTTCGACGGGAAGTGCATCTGGCGTAAAATTGCCAATTGAGTGTGTGACTTTTGTTTGTTGTAGTGAACCAGACGTGTCAAACTCAGGCCCGGGGGCTAAATTTGACCCGTGATATAATTATATTTGGTCCATGAGATCATGCCAAATATGTATTAGAGCTGTTCATCGCTGTCTACAGATCGACTATAGAGACATTATTTATTTAAAATTGTGTTATTATTTTATATGTTGCTTGTTCTGAACTCGGTGTTTAAGCAAAACTATTATTAAACATTTATTTTAATAAGAAAAGGTGTAATATTTACATATCTCGAAAGAAGAGGAAACAGGCAGATGTTGTTGAAATTTTTTTAATAAATATTTAATTTGGCCCACGACTTAGTCCCAGTTTTTAATTTCAGCCCTTTGTGAATTTGAGTTTGACACCCCTGAGCTATACACAGAAGGTCTTGAGGGAAAAAAAAGAACATTTATATGTTCAGTTTCTCAACATTTTGATTTATCTCAGCCCAATTTAAAGGTCCTATGTTATGGCTTAAAGCTCACTCTTTACCTCCTCAAAAAACAGATCTGGAATTGTGTTTTGTTTCATTCACACATGTAAAACTTTATTATTAGTCTGTTAACATCTCCAAAGCTCAAAATGCTCTGTTCAACCTTGTGACCTCATGAGGTGATAGTTATATATAGATAGATACAGTGTACATTTATATAAATATCTATTTTACGGAGCTAAATTACTCCCTGATTGTGGGAAATATGGACTGGCGTGGATAGTGTTTTAGTTTTAGTTTTTCCTCGAGTGATGTAGAAAAGAGGGAGCCACTGTCTGTGTAAAAGTTCATGTTTGTTAGCAGCTAAATTTCACCTTTTCTTCTGTAAAGATTGGCATTTCCAGGGCTGAAATGATCCAAATGATTCTAGTGAAGAGTTTAAAACCACAGTGGAGCTCTTGTATTAGCGCATGACATCCAAAAGGTGTAACAGAATGCTTTCAGACACAGAGAACTCAGCCTAAATATGCAAGATTTGTGCGTTAAACATGTGTGAATGAAACAAAAAACACAGCTCCAGTTGTGTTTGATGAGAAAATATTATAACAAAGATCAGAAAATAGTGTAATCTGGGTTCTTTAACGTTGAATCTGCACTTCATTCGGTAAAAAGAAATGAATTTAAGTCTCGCTGGTTGCGCTGAATGTTGAAACCCGTCAGAAATATCTCAAAAATGGTCAAATCATTTAAATCTCGTGCGTACGGATAATTAAAGCTTTAGATAGTTTTCATTTTACAGTTGTGTCCTGTGAGACTCAAACATTAGTGCAGCTCAGACGCTTCGCAGTTGAAGTGTGTGTGATGTGAGAGGAGCAGGTGTGGAGGTGTGTAGTGTTGTGTTGTGTGAAAGCGTCACTCACACACACACGGAACGGGGAACCTCAGAGTACGTGTCGCCTGTTTGTCCTTGTTGTGGTCGACTGCTCTAAACCAACTGAGGCTTCCTTTAACTCAGCTCGCAGCTCCTCTGTGCGCTAAAGGAATACATTATACATTTGTTCAAAGAGATTTCATTAAGAAGAGATTCTTTTTACATTTTTTATCTTATACACTAACAGTTTAAAGCTTGGACACGCCCTCTCCTTTCATGTTTTTCCTTTTTGAATGTTTACCACTTTAACATTTTATATGCACATGAAGACCTGAAATATATAAGCGAGAAAAAAGTGAAATAGCTCAACCAATATTTTATAAAATCCTCAAAGCGTCCACCTTTTGCTTAAATCCTCAGCCTTCTCTCGCTGAGTTTCAGGACGAATTCTCCTGAAATGGTTTTCACTTCACAGCTGTGCCAGGTCAATCCAGTCCAGCTTTATTTGTATAGCACATTTTATAAACAAGACAGTTTCCAAAGTGCTTTACATTTTTACATAGCAATGCAAAACATTTCACTTAAAAAAAATAATCTGCGGAATTATGTTTCAGCCATGAGGAAACTGAAAGCATCAATAAATAAAATAATAATAAATGTCATGAAACGGCGAAAGTGCAAACCAGCGATCAGAGCAAACTGTGGCTATTTTTTTAATAAATATAAAATAAAATCTAATACAAGTTTAGAGTTATCTTCCCACATGGAAAACGTATAGACAAATCATACACCATTTTAATGTTTTATCTGAATCCTAAAAGATTTGTATATGACAGTGAAAACAGTTACAAGATCTTTGGTAAATATGTGCAGCATGAAACATATAAAACTCTGTAACCTGTAAGAGCTGAACATGACACTAATCCAACATATAATCTCCTCACAAGTGTTGGACAAAGGTCATTTTTACCACAGAATCATAGAAAAACAAGTGAAATGATGTTTGTTTCCTTAAACTCGATTGCTGTGTTGTGTGTGTATGAGAGTGAGAAAGAAAATGATCACTGTGTGTGTGTGTGTGTGTGTGTGTGTGTGTCTTTGTGTGTGTGTGTGTGTGTCTTTGTGTGTGTGTGTGTGTGTGTGTGTTGGGCAGCATGGGGGTAAACACAGTAATCCAAATCTTGCATTACAACCTTAAAAAACATAAGACACACACTCTTCCACTGATATCACAGGGAACATACATCAGGCTGTAAAAAGATTTTTACTCTGCAAAATCCTGTAGCCTCTTTCCTCGTTGCCTCTTCAAAGAGCCATTTACTTGTGGGACACCGCGGTACTAGTAACTGTCCTCAACATCTGCTATCATTCTTACCATTAGTACTGGCTGGGTAGTTTCACAGGTGAGTCACTAGACCAGGGGTGTCAAACTCATTTTGGTCCGGGGGCCGTATCCAACCGACTTTGATCCCAAAGTGTCTGGATCAGAAAACTCATGTCATATAAACCCCAAAAATAACAATAAGTTCAAATATTTGTGCAGAGAAACACAAATCTATTACAGAAATCTTTTTTAATTGATGAACTCTTTCTTTTACAAAATATTATAATATAATGAACAACCTGAAACTTTAAGAAAAATACAATTTCAACACAAAGTTTTAACATGAACTTGTTAAATAGGGAGTAAAAGTCATTTTTTCTTGGAAAATCCTGCACTCTGCTTCACTTTTCTCATTTTTGACATTTTTCTGATGAGGGTGTCACGGTCAACAGTCAAAACGATCGTCCTTTAAGAGCGTTTGGAAAGAGACAAGTCTTCATTTGTGCTGCTCTGGTGGGAGGGGCCACGTACAGAGACGCTGGAGACTCTACTATGATAAACACCACAGAAAATTAACAAGATTTTAATAAAAAATAGAATTAAAAGAAAAGCCCAGATTAAAGGTCTTGGAGGGCCTGATCTGGCCCCTGGGCCGTATGTTTGACACCTGTGCACTAGACTATCACATGGACAAGCTGGGTTCAAATCCCCCTTCACACTCAGATTTTGTTTTGTTTTTTTAACTGCAACATATAAATAAAGAATACAAACATTACATGGAACATACAAAGAAAATGTAGTTGATCATGCACATTACCTGTAAAAGTCATGCAAAATGTTCACTTTATCTTTACTAGTTTTTCATAATATATTTGTATGAGAAAAATGCAAAAGGGGAAACACTTTCAGGAGTAAACCACACATGACACATATAAACCTTCTAGAAAGATTTACTACAAAGACACTGGTAAATTCTTATATTTTTTTTCCAGTTTTTTTCCATATGGGTTGGTTGCATTTTTTTTGTTTACCACGTTCCATATTTGTCCATAGATGTGATGTCTTCAGTGAGAATCTACAATGTAAATAATCACGAAAATAAAGACGAAAATGAAAAAGTCCATCCAAACTTTTGAAGTGTATGTTTGAAGGTCTTGATTTTTTACCACTTATTTCCAGTTCAGTAAAGTAATAGGCTACAGTTTTTACATTTCCACCTACATTTTCTGCCCTGGGAGTATTTTTTACAGTATAAGAGCTGTGTTGTTGGTTTTATATTCCACTGGCCAAACAAGGTGACAGTACAGAAGCTGTTCACTGAGCTCAGATGTGGAGAAACCAGGTGCTTTTTAAGATACAGATCAGCACAGACACAGATTCAAGAAAATGTATCTTACCTTTCCATATCTGGTATTGTTAGTATAATGGTGAATCATATTTTTTATTGTAACTGTGTAAACCTACAGCAAAATCTACTACTCAAGAGAAAAGGGCTGATAGACGTTGCGTTTTATGATGTAGTGCGGTTTATAACAGAGGTGGGACCAAGTCCTTGTTTTGCAAGTCTCAAGTCTTTGACCTCAAGTCCGAGTCAAGTCCCAAGTCAAATACAGGCAAGTCCAAGTCGAGTCTCGAGTCACTGGTCCATAAGTCCAAGTCAAGTCCAAGTCAAGTCCAAGTCGTCTGTTTTGAGCTTCAAGTCATTTCAAGTCTTTAAACCAAAGTAGTACCAAATATATCTTAGTTTTTTGCAATTTATATGATTTTTTAAACTAAATTGTTCTTAAAAAAATCATAGTATATTTATATATGAGTATTTATAGAGTTTATAAGAGTTGTAGAAAAGTAAATTTTTCCTTTTTTAAATGTCTTAACAAGATCTTAAAGTGAATCATTACAGTTAGAATAAAAGGAATTCAGATTTAAAAGTGCTTCTCAAGTCACAGGCCTCAAGTCTAAGTCGAGTCCCAAGTCAAATACAGGCAAGTCCAAGTCGAGTCTCGAGTCACTGGCCCATAAGTCCAAGTCAAGTCCAAGTCGTCTGCTTTGAGCTTCAATCATTTCAAGTTTTTTAAACCAAAATACCAAATATAGCTTAGATTTTTTTGCAATTTTATATGATTTTTAAACTAAATTGTTCTTAAAAAAATCATAGTATATTTATATATATTATATATTATATATGAGTATTTATAGAGTTTATAAGAGTTGTAGATAAGTTAATTTTTCCTTTTTAAATGTCTTAACAAGATCTTAAAGTGAATCATTACAGTTAGAATAAAAGGAATTCAGATTTAGAAGTGCTTCTCAAGTCACAGGCCTCAAGTCCAAGTCGAGTCCCAAGTCTTAGTCCATTTTATCAAGTCAAGTTTCAAGTCCTAAAAATAATGACTCAAGTCTGACTCGAGTCCAAGTCATTACTTGCAGGCCTCCACCTCTGGTATATAGTATAACATGTTTTTATTTCTACAGGGACAGAGCATGAAAATACATTAATTACGACAAAAGTCAGTGTAACGTAAACCTTAACCCATCTTTTAATTCATTTAAGTGACGCCAAAACTACACAGACACAATTTAAGATCAAGAAAAATACTTATCTGAAGCAATCTGATTAGGATATAGAAATTTTATTCAAATACCGATGCTTTCCGTTCAAGGACAAATCTTCATCAGGTCACAGAACACTTTCTTTAACCCTGTGGGGAAATGTGTCTTGTGCATTTGACCCATCCTTCAGTAACGCTGGGGTAACCTGTCAGGAGCAGAGAGCGCTATGATGCTGTGGCAGTGGAACAAACTGCAGATCTTGAGCCAGGACTGATCAAAACTTAATTAGATCATTTGACCTGCTGTATTTTGGGTTGTGTTTTGTTCCTTTGCGTTGTGTTTTGGGTCGATGGTGGCAAACGGACACACGGAGAACATGCAAACTCTGCAAAGAAACATCCCTCGCCGCTCGGGAGTCAAACCCAGCGTGCCTCCTTCTGCAAAAAATATAACTGTATCGTTGTAAAAAATAATCAAAATAAATAAATCTAGTAAAACAGAATTATTTTAACTAATTCGCATTCATTTTTGCAGTGCAGTGTCTTTTATTTAGACTATTACAACGACCTGTGTCACATTTATAGATCTGGATAAGGTCATTTGCTTTACTTTATTTGATTTATTTTCATTTTTTGGAGCGGTTTGTTCCCTAAAATAAAGCCTCGTAAATGCAACAATGCTGCACTTCGCTGAATGAGGTTAAAACATAAACAGATGCTCAAAAACAGGTGTTCAGCTACAGCACGAAAACGCAGCAAAGTAAACGACATCATAAACCAGGAGTCTCCAGCCTTTTTCCTTCACAAAGCTTCTTTAACAAAACGAAAATATCAGAGCCACGGCGAGTTTTAGACGCCTATAAAACTTACAACTAAACCATTATCCAGTTATTAGTGCACAGAAATAGGCATCAAAATGACAGATTTACATATACTTCAGCTCAAATTGTGATTTTTCTGGACTTTTCAGATGGAAATAAGTCCTACGTTAAATCTAATCCGTTTCTAACACTAGTTTGTTCATCTATAGACGCCGCGCTATTGATGGAAATAATAGAAAATTGAAATCTTTGAACGCACAATTAAATATCTAGTCTGATTTAATCTATTTTACTTTTTCACTTTCTCCAATCTGTGCGTCTGTGCCTTTATCTTTAATTTACATTATAAATTCATTCTGGAGTTGTGTTCTTGGGCAAGACGCTTCACTCTTTGCCTTTATGTTTACTAAAAAAAGTAAGAACGGATGAAGGTTCTTAATGTATTTATTTATTTATTTGATTTCATTCATAAAATACTGATGTGTCATGAAGTTAAACATGCAAGAAGTTAAAGAAAAGACAAAACTTTAACACTGATAGTTACTAAAACATTTAAATTACGAGCATGAATCCACCGCAAACAGATATTTTTGAGTGTCCAGTGGAAAAATGAGCAATGCTTTGTATGAGTGTGACTATTTGGAAATCTGAACTTGCATAAAATTCGCCTTCTTAACTATATGTATATGAACTTTTCTTCTTTATACTGCATTGGCTGTAGAGTGTCCACGCCCCTTGATTTATTTACACGACATAAGTCCCTGTCTCCTGTGGTGTTTTTCAGACCAGTGACACAGGGCGGTGCGTCAGAGTCGACACCAGTCTTCACCTGAAACACAAAGAACATCAGAGGATCAGAACATCAGAACATCGGAAGATCAGGGCCGGAGGAGGTGAGTCTGGTACCAAATACTCTGCAGCATTATCGTTTAATACTGTAATATTATCAGACTGTAAATGTTTCTGTGCGTAGGTTGAACTGAAATCATTAAAATGGCGAATCAATTTTTAAAAATATACGTTTTTTCTGCTGTCAAAAATCTAAATTGTGTTTTCTGAGGGATTAATATAGACATAATAAATGAGTGTATGTGTATTTTTTCTTAAATTCATCGTCGTTCATGAAATGTAGACTCTAAAAAAAACAAAGTACTAGATGAACAAAGGCGGTGTTCATCTATAGATCACTAAACTGGTTGAACAAAAGAAAATCAAAGACACAGAAAGACATTTAGTCTCAAATGAACTGAATTAACTCTATGTTTAATGGTTTATGCTCTGAATCAGCTACAACATCTACATGGTACAGGCCGATTATTGACTGTGATATTAAAGCTGCACTAAGGAACTTATCAGTTAAGGTGCAACACCATTCTTCACCATAAAGATTGTATTTATTTACCTGAAACGTTCCATGTTTGGCGTTCAGCTTATTTATCTTGTATTTATTCAGTTACAAGTGGTTTTATTGCTCAAAAATACCTGGTAAAAAACTTGCTGAGTTGTTGAGACGTGGGCTCATTTGTAAAACCTCACGTGGAATTCTAACTAAATGTGTACGTACGGAAACTGTGCAAACTTCCACAAACTTCTACAAACTTCCTCAAACTTTCTCAAACTTTCTCAAACTTTCAAACTTTCACAAACTTTGACAAACTTTGACAAACTTTGACAAACTTTCTAAAACTTTCTCAAACTTTCTAAAAATTTCACAAACGTTCACAAACTTTCTCAAACTTTCCACAAACTTTCTAAAACTTTCACAAACATTTCACAAACTTTCACAAACTTTCTTAAGCTTCCACAAACTTTCTTAAACTTCCACAAACTTCTACAAACTTTCTCAAACTTTCTCCAACTTGTTCACTTATGTTCACTTCTCGTCTGTGCACAGATCTGCTTCTGTCTCGTCTCTGAACAGCTCCAAAGACTTTTTAGAGCGGGTCACTCATTTTCATGTCTTAGTTATCCTTTTATCTTTTTATATTTTATAGATCACAAACTGAATGTGGAAAGTCACGTACCACTTTCATTTAATTTCAAGTATTTTTATTTGAGCGATTTGTCACGCAGTGTAAGACGATGAAAGCGCTTTGAAAATAATAAAAAGTGCTCCGGTTCTGGAAGTAAATTTTACATTCATTATTTCCATAGACTTTTCTAAAAATTCAAATATTAAGAGTTCATTAAGAAATTGCAGAGGATAATCAACCACATGCTAAATAATGTCCATAATGTGGTTGTTTTAAAGTCCAAAAAAACACATTTAAAACACAAGACTCTGTGAAATGTTGAAATAACTTTGAGGTTTATAAAGTTTCATAAACAGATTCTAAATAAAATGATAGTTACCCCATAGCTGATTACGCCTGAGCACGTTTTCAATCTTTTAATATTAATTTTGTTCATAAACGGACCGGGGGTGGGCGCTGCCTGCTGAACTCTAACTCAAAGGAAGTCGACAGAAGCAAAAGTTACTAGAGCTTCAGCCAAACCCCTTTGTAAACATTTGTGGTGCATGTTTGTTTGGATGCATGAAGACGTCTCCAAGCAGCTCGACAACGGATTTATGAATCATACTTATTGTGCTGAAGAAGAACTAATATTTGTAGAATTAAATACAATCAATCAGACTTTATTTCTATTGCACCTTCCGATGACCAAAGCCGACCAAAGTGCTGTACAACATTAAAACACGATAAAAAAAACAATAAACATCACACAAACAAAAGCAACAAAGCACATTACACCACTAAAATAAAGAAAGTTTCACAGGGCCACAAAGTGTTAAAAGACGTTCTAAATAAGCAGGTTTTAAGTTTGGTTTTGAACAAAGGCAGGTCAGGGATGGACCGTAACTCAATGGGCAAAGAGTTCCAGAGTTTGATCACCCCACTGTTTGCACCGGGACCGGGGGGACCTCCAGCAGATGTTGCCCAGCAGATCGTAGAGCTCTGCTGGGTTGGTGAGGGGGTCAAAATCTCACACAAGGTATAGGAAGGTGCAAGACCACTGACTGCATTAAAATATCAAAATTTTAACCCTTACATACTCTTCGGGTTAAATTTGACCCGTTTTGACATTGAGCAGTAGTAAAAATACACTAAGCGTCATTCTTTGATCCTGAAATTCGATGACTTTTCCCAAATTTTTGCCAAAATACACAAAAATATTTAAAAATGTTATACTTTTACATAACACTGCTTTGAATGCACTGACTAGTTTGAAATAAGCATAAGGGCCACAGTGGATAAAACTAGTTATATTATAAATTCCAACTCTTACAGAATATTCATGTCAGTTTCAAATGCAATAATATATATAAAAATCATATTGGCTTTTATATTTTTAAGTGTTTTGTTAAACAGGACATGATACTGTGTGATAGCAGATTTTTTTCTCCATAAACAAGTGTTGTAAAACGTTATAAAAATAGGCTCTTCGTGCTCTCTCAAACATTATATTTATACAGTACATATATTTATTCGTGTGGGACAGTCTATTTATTTGGTATAGACACTTACTATAAGGGAATTCTTGGTCCAGGTCAAATTTGACCAGGACCACACTGCGAAAGCTAAAAAAATGAACAGTATGTAAGGGTTAAAATGAATTCTGAACTGGACAGGGAGCCAGTGCGAGGAGTTACAGGACAGGGGTGATGTGGTCGTGTTTCCGACTGTTTGTGAGCATGTAAAAAATACCTATTACCGTTGTGAATTTACTATTTTGATGCGTAACTTTGCGCACTAAAAACAGATAATGGTTTATGTTTGTAGGAGTCTGACAGTCAGATTCGTGTAGACTGTGTTCTAGAGCAAGAAAAATGATCTGACGAAAGTATTTTTTGCCAAAACGTTACTGAAAAATGAATAAAAAGCTTTTGGACATCGGCCATCTGAGTGCGCCATGCATTTTTACACTTTTATAATCTTGTGACCGCTAACATGAGTAGCTCTTTGGTATTTTTTTGTTTTGTAAAGCTGCTCACTGGAGGAAAAAGGTTAAAGACTCTTGAATATACACCAATACCAAAACAATAAATGGTAACACTTTATAATAACTATATAATATAATACTTTATAATAAAGCATGAACTAAGGCTTAATTAATAATGAACAAAGACTTAATTAATAATGATTCACGCTTAGTAACTACTTAATTACTACCTTAATTAGCACTTGCAACTTAATTTGCCTGTGCTGTAAATAGTTACTCATAATTATTTCATACTTAATTACTCATGAACTAACCATTTGATCATTTATTAATCATTAGTAAACTATGAGAGAATGATTTACTAATAATGCAATGCAATGATAATTCAGGCAGCTGTTATCTGTTAGTTAAATCTTTTTGAGAGCTTTTCTAAAGTGAAGATGAATTATGCTTTATTAAGCATTTACTAAGCGTGAATCATTATTAATTAAATCTTTGTTCATTATTAATTAAGTCTTTGTTCATGCTTTATTAAGGCTAAGTAAGGTGTAGTTATTGTAAAGTGTTACCCAATAAACAAAAAACAAAACAAAACCCAGTACATTAAATATCCAGTTTTGATGACATTTTTGTACCTACAACTTTGCCCTTACGCTCTCCCCTTCTTGTATCCATGGAGATAAACCATTTTAATGCCATACTCTGGAAGATTCAACATCTTAATCTCAAAACATATCCAGGTTTTTTTTTTTTTTTTTTTTTTTACACAAATCGCAAAAAAAAAAAAAAAAGCACAGATTTTACTTCAGAGTGACAGAGTGAGGAAAAAGGTTAGAGACTCCTGAGTTTACACCGATACCAAAACAATAAACAAAAAAACAGTACATTAAATATCCAGTTTTGATGATATTTTTGCACCTACAACTTTGCCCTTACGCTCTCCCCTTCTTGTATCCATGGAGATAAACCATTTTAAATAAAACTCTGGAAGATTCAAGGCCCAGCTTCATAATCTCAAAACATCTCCAGGTTTTTTTTTTTTTTTTTTTTTACACAAATCGCAAAAAAAAAAAAAAAAAAAGCACAGATTCTACTTCAGAGTGACATCAAATATTTCTTTGTTGACTTGTGGTAGACACGGATTTGAACTCGGAGCTCCATGTCTCTTAAACCACAGTGCGTCTGCCGCTGCGCTGTGGTCTGCTCCTTTCTTCTTCCCCTCTCCTCTTCGCTCTGTGTTTCGTGGAACAGAGGAAGAAGGGGGCAGAGAGGGCAAAGAGGAGGAGGAGGAGGAGCGGGATTCAAATCTGCACCTCAAATCTGGGCCCGTGTTTGTGTTTGTGTGTTTGTGTGTGTGATCCCTGTTCTTCGCGTGTAGCCCACCACACTACGCCTCCGCTCGTCTTTCTCTTCTTTTATCTGCTCAAATCTCTCTCAATCTAAGACCACCACAAACCAACGACGGCTTCCTGCACTGCGCCGGGAGCCCCTTTTAGACTACTGTACTGAGAAGTCTAACCGCGCACAGTAAACGGCGACAAAGGCGAGGCTGGATTTATCATTTTATAACACGCTGGATCTTGATTTCCTCTCATAACACTTTCACGACTTTTGTTTTCACCAAAAATCCTGAAAATATGATCACATTTGTTGAATATATTGTCCATTTTACTGTTAATTCCTTCTCCAATAGTCAAAAGTTGGACACTACATCTCATTTTTTGACGACTCTTTTACATTTTATACACACACAGAAGACGTAACATAACATTTTTAAACTCTCAGTCGTTTTAATAATATAACCGTGATACAAAATGTCGTCATCTTGTTTCAAAATTATGAAAAAGTAGGACAGCTACCAGTCAAAAGTTTAAATATGCTTCTCATTCAGTGTTTTTTCGTTATTTTTTACCACTTTTTACGTTTTATACACACACAGAAAACGTCAAATATCTGCAGTAAGATAAAAGGAATTAACGTAGTAAAGAAAAAAGAGGTAAATAACTCTACTAAATATGTTTTTTTTTAATCATTTATATTAAAATTCTCAAATTAGACACCGTTTGCAATGTCGAAAAATGTTTAGTAAAGTTATTTCACTTTTTTTCCCCCCTTTACTACATAATTTAATTTATCTTACGTCACATTTGACGTGTTCTGTGTGTAAAAAATGTAGAATGTGGTAAAAATAAACTAATAACACTGAGTGAGAAGTGTGTCCAAACTTTTCTAGCTGTCCTAATTTTTCATAATTTTGAAACTATTTTATAATTCAGGAGTGTAAAACTCAAATACACAGAGGCCAAAATGAAAAACTGGGACTAAGTCATGGGCCAAACTAAATATTTATTGAAAAATTTCAATAACATCTGCATGTTTTCTCTTCTTTTGAGATATGTAATGTTATACATTTTCTTATTAAATTTAATGTTTAATAATAGTTTTGCTCAAACATTGAATCCAGAACAAGCATAACATAAAATAATGCCAACATTTTAAATAAATTATGTCTCTAAAGTCTGTAGTCGGCGGCGCAGCTCTAATACATATGTGGTATGATCTCGAAGGCCAAATATAATTATATCATGGGCCAAATTTGGTCCCCGGGCCTGAGTTTGACATGTCTGGTATAAAGCATGGAGTAATACTGACATTTTGTATCATGGTTTTATTATTAAAATGATGTTATGTGTCATGTACTAAAGTTTTTGTGTTTAGTCGATCCTGTACAGACACGACTTTTGAGCCCAAAATCAGACTTTTAACAAATACACACTAAAATGCCAAAACAAGACCAGGGATACGTATGCACTTCTATTTTAGAAGTTAATCACAGCTAAACAGTAAAATCAGTAAAAAATTTTAAAAAAAAGTGTTTCGTGGCTCTTTAAGCAGCTATTTCTATTTTTATTTATACAAGAGAAAACAACGCTGATCTAGAAGAGAACTTAAGTAGTAAGAAGTGACTTTTTTCGTCACAATTTGATGTTGCAACTGTTATGATTAAACCAAACAGATATTGTTTTTGTTTTTATTTATTCATTTATTTATTGTTTGTGTAATATATAGTTTCTCAGTGCAGTGTTTGCCTGTGTGTATTTACATTTTAGGGCTGTCAAAACAAATTTGCATTTCAATATTTTCTGTTCCTTTATATCTTTTGTTTGTTTCTTTGTTTGTTTTTGGCAACCCCAAAACGCACTTACACATACAACACATTATACAAACATACACATACACATACATTTTGACAATGTCCAACAGCTTTGTTTTACTGCGCTTTTGCCACAGTCCATGGACCAACAGTGTGTTTGTTTTTTGTGTCCAACAGCTGAGCAGCCTGCTCCTTAGAAATTAAATCCAAAAAGTCTTTATACCAACTGTCTACGTCGAAGCATTTATGTTTACATTCCTTCCAATTCATCATAATAATACATTTAGCTGATAAATAACCCAGTGATAATATGTGGTCCAATTTTGGGGATGAAAAGTCTTGAGTTCTTATTGTAAGCAGGCACAGCGATTGTTTTTTTTTTATTTTTAAAAGTGATTTGTCTGTTGTCCCAGAGGCTGTGACCATTTTAGAAGCAACAGAAGTAAATGTGTACTTGATTTTTATTATTTATTTGTTTATATATTGCTCGCAAATTCATCAGAATGGCAACAAAACTTCATAAAGTACAACATTAGACATTGGGTTTTAGTTCAAGATGTTACATTTTATTACACAGACGGGTCACGTGGAGATTTTGCAGATTTTTATTCCAGATGCCCTTCCTGAACTTGCAGCCCATATGCTTAAATACCCAAACAAATACTATTCTTGTTAAATCAGCTGTTTTTATTTGCCTTTTATCAGCAAAAAATGAAGTATGCTTTATATTTTTCTGTTCATTTCAGGTCGAGATGAGTTACTTTCAACTATTTTTCCTGTTTTGCTTTCTGGGTCTTCACGCTGCAGGTAAGAAAACGGCATTAGATATGTTAGATCGTAAATACTATTGTTTTAAAGCTATGATATCTGATTTAAAGGTGCATTGTGTAACTTTTCTGCCATCTTCTTGCCTCCATGGTGACGTTATTGCTTTGCCTTGGATGTTCCACAGTATGGCGTTAAACAAATCTGTCTTACTGGTGTTTTTATTTCTCAAAATTACAGACAAAAACCCGCTTCATTTCTGTGAGTGGGTCTATGTCTCCACAGATCTGACCTGTAACTTTGGTTTGGTCTTCGTCTCCATGGAGATAGTTAAAGTAAATGCCATACTGTAAAATATTTCAGGGAAAACAAACAAACAAACAAACAAAAAAAAAAACATGGCACAGTTATTATAATTGCGCAAATCTTACATCATTATTTATTTATTTTAAACACGGCCTGTCAACTTTTTATGTGGATTAAAATGATTTGTTTTTCAGTGGCACAGGAGCGCGTTTATGCTCGACTTGGAGATAATGTTCAGATAAACTCGCGTCATGAACCAGACAAGTATTTTTTTTGGTCCATCGGTGGTAAAGACGTGGCTTGGTCTAATCCGAATGGAGGGAGAAATATAGCCCCAGGTAAAAAACACAGATGTAACTTCATGATAAATTGTTGATTCTATGTTTAATTCTAATTCTGGCTTTGTAAACATTTTGTATTTTATTTTGTTTACAGACTGGACTGGTCGTTTGAGCTTGTCCTCCAATGGGCTGGTCATAAAGAACGTGACTCAGAGAGACTTTGGCGTCTTCACCTGCACCGTCAAGGACAAACTCAAAGAAGTGGGCACGGAGACTTTTAGACTGTTTCAACTCAACGGTGAGAGACAAACACTGAAAACAAAACATGTCACCGTTTTATATGACCTTGTAGGACACTTAGAGCCACAATATGGAACTTAAAAAAAAACAAACAAAAAAAAACTAAAGGACAGGCATGTTTTTTGGTAGTTTTCCATTTTGGATGAAAAAAAAAATGGAAAAAATTTTGAAAAAAATTGGGAAAAAAATGTAAGAAATGAAAACAACAACAACAACAACAATGTCTCCTTACTGTGAGCAGGCTTGCATCTCCACAAACGTGACTCTTATTTGACCTGCTTGTTTTCATGCCACATACATATCTGTCTCCATGGAGAATGTTCTGAAGTGTGGCTTTAACTTTTTCCATGGAATCATGAGGATGACCTGCCGCCTCCACAGAGTTACATACTGTAACATTAACAGACACTTACCATTATTTATTTATTTATTTATTTATTTATTTATTTATCAACAGTGTTAAACATACAAAAAAAGGAAGGAAAATGCATAGAAAGAAGAACAGTCTTATGTTATCTACCTCTTTTTCCAGTTAATAGTAAAACATTACATAATCACATTACACCAGACATGTCCAACTCAGGCCTGGGGGCTAAATTTGGTACATGATATAATTATATTTGGCCTGTGAGATCATATCAAATATGTATTAGAGCTGCCCGCCGGCTACAGACATTATTTATTTAAAATGTTGTTATTATTTTATATTTTGCTTGTTCTGGATTCAATGTTTAAGCAAAACTATTATTAAACATTTATTTTAATAAGAGGTTTAACATTACAGATCTCAAAAGAAGAGAAACCATGCAGATGTTGAAATGTTTAAATAAATATTTAGTTTGGTCCACAACTTAGTCCCAGTTTTTAATTTTGGCCTCTGTGAATTTGAGTTTGACACCTCTGTCTTATATGACCTTGAAGGGCACTTAAAGCCACAATATGTAACTTTTTAGACAAAAAAATAAAAAAAATTAAAATTGTGTCCTTACTGTGATCAGGCTTGCATCTCCACATATGTGACTCTTATTTGACCTGCTTGTTTTCATGCCACATACATATCTGTCTCCATGGAGAATGTTCTGAAGTGTGGCTTTAACTTTTTCCATGGAATCATGAGGATGACCTGCCGCCTGCACAGAGTTACCATTAAAGGGCACTCACCATTTATTAATTAATTAATGTATTTATTTTTTATTTATCCACAGTGTTAAACTTACAAAAAAGGAAGGAAAACGCTCAGAAAGAAGAGCAGTCTTACATTATCTACCTCTTTTTCCAGTTAGTAATAAAACATTACATTATAACATTACACAGTGCTTTTCTATTTAAGTTAAAGTTAAAGTTAAAGTGAACTTTATTGTCAATTCCACCATGTAACAGACATTGCCCAGGGAGACAGAAATTACATTTCCCCAGAACTCTAATGTGCAGTTAAAAACTTAAAACACACACAGACATGACATTTATGGTAAGTATAAATCATATACCTACCATGTTTTGTTTTTTTTTTTAATTCACTGCAAACCAATATTATTTTACTTGCATACTTTTATTTTTCAAATGTGAGATGATTAACTCTTTGTTCTGTTTTATCCAGTGGATGTGGAGAAAACCGTGCTGCTGCCAGGAGAGTGGTTGTCTCTGAGCTGCAGTGTTTCAGACGGACTGTCCTCTCCTCAAATCCACTGGGTCGATCCACAAGGACAGAAGTCTGACGGGGGCAGAGTCAGGGTCCAGGCGGCAGGTGCACACAGCGGACAGTGGACCTACGTCGTCTCTGATGGGGACAGAGAGACAAAAGGGAACGTTAAAGTGACTGTGATTGGTGAGTTCATGTTTGATGTTTTCATCTTAATGGACGAACTGAACCAGGACTAAACCCAGGGACAAACCAAAAGACAAGTTACAAATAGAAGTAATCAGGCTCAACATTCATGGATTCACCTTTTTCAATATTTCATGACAGAGTATAATGTAATCAATAAAAATCTGGAATAAGAATCTGAAAAACACAACTGCTCTGCCCTGGGGTTTGCTGACACAAGTGCAAGTCAGTGGAGCTGGTGTGTCCTAAATCAGAACTAAACTAGAACAAAACAAACAAGGACTAAATGTTGATTAACCAAGAATAAGCAGCACTGAGACTGAGCTACTCCAGGTGTGTACCTCACGTACATAAAGTGTAAATCACAACTAAAACATTCAAAGGTAAAACTAAACAAAATCACGACTCAAATCAGAATCAACAAACTGGGCGGCTCTATTTAAAGAAAAACCATGTGCATGATTCCACCAAAATAACAGTATATTTAATAACACTTTCTCGATGGAGATAGATACGTTTTGTGCCCATGGCTGTCATGGCATAAAACTTATTTATCATATATCATTTATCAAAATACTACAACTTCTATCCTCCAACCACTCAAGAACAGCCTGCGCAGACTCATTCTCCGTTGTCCCTTCAGAACTCACCCCCCTCTGTCCTGCTCACAGACGGTTATTATTTATCTTTACATGCATTAATCTCAGTTATCCTGAATGTCTCAAACAGTATTTAATTCCACTCAGATCCTCTAAAGCTCCTTCTGATTGGAACAATCTTCCCTCATCGATTTGTGCTTTAACTTCTTTCCCTTTATTTAAGTAAGTAAGTTTTTATTTATAAAGCGCTTTTCACAAACATGTTTTAAGAGCATTATTCATCCACTCCACACCCGGTGGTGGTAAACTACTATTGTAGCCATAGCTGCCATGGGGCAGACTGGCGCCATCGGTCCCTCTGACCACCAACACACACACACACACACCACTTTCATACTAGGCAATGTGGGTGAAGCGTCTTGCCTAAGGACACAACAGCAGTTTTTGTGACTGGCCCCACTGTGGCACCTGGAATTCCCAGTGTCTCCCATCCAAGTACAGACCAGGCCCGGTCCTGCTGAGCTTCTGAGATCTGACGGGATCAGACTTTGAAAAGACAGTGTGGCCACATTTAAAAATGCTCTGGTTCAATATTAATAAACCCGTGTCATTGTTTTTTATCATTTTGTTGAATTTTGTTGTTCATCTTGTTGTATGTTGTGACTATATTTGTACTCTGTCTTAGTTTTTGTTCAGATTAGATTTATTATGTCTAACAGTCAAGTGTGAGTGAGTTGTGTTGATTTTGTTGTTTTGATTTTTATTTGAGTTTATGTAGCCTCCTGCCTGCCTTACTGTGTCTGTCTTTTGTTGTTGTAATTATGAGGACCCCCTCGAAAATGAGATGGCGAAATATCTCAAACAAATTCAAACATCCACAGGAACAAGATTTCTGTGGTTTCAAACTGGTGTCAGGTTTGTGGAGAGGCAAGCCCGCTCACAAAACCATCCAAAATGAAAAAAAAAAACATGCTGATATTTTAGTCTATTTTGGACTAAAAGAACATCATATTTAACCCTGTTCACACTTTTGTTTCATTTTGTTTTACAGACTTGCTTCCTTCAGCTCTTGTCCGGACCCTGTACACCTCCACCTCTTCTCCTCTCTCCATCCCGTGCTCCCTCTCTCCGAGCAATTCCTGGGAGGAAGTCAAATCCAAGGGCGTCCTCGAAGTTGGCTGGAACTTCTGCCCCCCAAACCTCCAACGTAATAAATCAAGTCTGCACTCACTTTCTCTGGAGACCAAACCGAGCTGGAAGAGGCATACGGAGAGAGCACCAAGGCCTAAACTCAACCCCAGCACCGGCGACTTGTCTCTGGGCAGAAACGTGGGGCGAGAGGAGGACGCCGGAGCCTACGAGTGCTTCCTGAAGTTTCAGCATGGAGGGATTGTGAACAGGACTGTACGTGTGGAAGTGCTGCAAAGTAAGTGAAAAAAACAAACTCACATTCAAATAAATAATTGGGATTTTGCGATTAGAATTACATTTGCGATTTACGTTTAATGTCTTCATGGAAATATTATTGCCTTGACTAGAATGTTTAATAAAGCCATTAAACTCATCTATATCCATGGAGACAATCCCGCAATGCCTCTAGGCCACAGGTGTCAAACATGCGGCCCGGGGGCCAGATGCGGCCCTCCAAGACCTTTAATGTGGTCCCCAGCTGATTTTCTACTAAAATATTTTTATTATATTTTCTATTAAAATATTGTTAATTTTCTGTGGTATTTATCACAGCAGCGTCCCCAGCGTCTCTGTACGTGGCCCCTCCCACCAGATCAGCACAAATGAAGACTTGTCTCTTTCCAAACGCTTTTAAAGGACGATCGTTTTGACTGTTGACCGTGACACCCTCATCAGAAAAATGTCCAAAATGAGAAAAGTGGAGCCGAGTGCAGAATTTTACAACAAAAATTGACTTATTCCTATTTACATACAAGTTCATGTGAAAACATGTGTTGAAATTACATTTTTCTTAAAGTTTCAGGTTGTTCATAATTTTATAATATTTTGTAAAAGAAAGAGTTCATCAGTTAAAACAGATTTCTGTAATAGATTTGTGTTTCTCTGCACAAATATTTAAACTTATTGTTATTTTTGGGGTGTATATGACATGAGTTTTCTGATCTGGCCCCTTGGGATTAAATTAGGTTGGATACGGCCCCCGACCAAAATGAGTTTGACACCCCTGCTCTAGGCCAACTTACAGGTCAGATCTGTGGAGAGGTGAGCTCACTCGCTGTAGGAATGCAAGTTTTTACCAATATTTTTGAGCAGTAAAACTAAAATAGGGATGTAACAATAACCAAAATATCGTGATATCGTATCGTCAGAGTTCTCACAATAATATCGTGGACCATCACAATATATCGAATTACAAGTCGCTTTGCTTAAATTAAGAGTTATGGTCAGTGTTGGGGAGTAACAGATTACATTTACTGGCGTCGAAATAAATGGATTATATGGAGGTATTTTCCTGTTTTCACATTTTGGACTATATCCCATTTTTTAACATTTTATTTTGGTAATTCCACTCATTGCTGGAAACCCAAACGCGTGCAATAAGAGCGATGTAAACGTCTTGTTAACGTTGGTGGCGTCAGTCACACCATGGACGAGGTCGTTAATAATCGTCATTGTTAATAATCTGATTAAGCATCATTTTGAGTAAAAAAAACATCCAATATTACTGATTTTTACTGGTCTGGCGCCTTTATGTTTGTACTGAAAGTGTTGTTTGTTTGTTTGTTTGTTTGTAATAAACAATCTGACACCAAACAGTAGGTGGACATAATTTAAGGCAGCAGTGATCTCATATAAAAATCATTTCTCTATCAATAATATTTTTAATACGCGTCAGTAAAGACTGGCCTTTTTATTTTCTTTTAGCAGAAAAAACAAAACATCTTATGTTCAGATTTCCTAGTCTTCGTTTCTCTACAGTAAACACCTGCCTGTTCATGGAGACTTGGGCTCAACAGACAATTTGAAGAGAACAAATATACATTTTCAGGATGTGGTTGGTACATTCATGTAGTTTTAAAAAGCAAGACAATATCAAGTAATCCAAAGTATTCAGATTACATTACTCACTTTAAGTAATTTAATGGATTATGTTACAAACTACATTTTGGGATGTGTAATCTGTAATTTGTAGGGAAATACATTTTAAAAGTCACCTTCCCAACACTGGTTATGGTGCAGAAATAGCTAAAAAGAAGACAGAGGGAACTACATAGACCATGATCCTTTGCTCCATTTCAGTGCAGACGACAAGAAGAAATAACAGTTCTAACACTTTTAAGTCTTACTTCTTTGGATTAAGTCTTGTCAAGGCATTTTAAGAGGAAAAAGTCAACATATTCACAGTTTGGTTTACCTCCACAAAATATCACAATAAATATTGTACAGAGATTTGGATATTGTTGCATCTCTAATCATGAGCCTCCCCACCATATCATGAGCTTTCCCACGATATCACAGTAAATATCGTATCGTGAGGTTCATACCGAGACGATATCGTATCGTGAGACTTGGATATCGTTCCTTGTAATTGAATAAACACAGTGGATGAGGTTGGTTTAATGCCAGACTTGGAAATCTTTCAGGGAACGCAATAATATCACCATGGAAATAAATCTGTGGTGGATCTCCTACCAGAAAAGTTACACAGTGCAGCATTAGAGAGAAGACTTAAATATAAACTACTTACCTAATAGAAGAACATGTTAGTAGAGATCTAAAGAAAAGAGAGTTTTTTTTTCAGATAATACAACTAGAATATTTTGTTGTTTGCACAGGACTTGAATAATTGCTGTGAGATTTGATAATTGTGATTTCAGTTCAATTTCAATTAATCCTGCAGCCCGAATGTGGAGTTAACACGCGAAATAAAGCATCTTTTTACTAAGTTATTAGGCTGTATCTCATAATTAAAGTTATTCAGGGTGTTATAATTTCTTAGCACACAGAGCTGACTAAGGTCAACTCAGGTCTGCAGAATTATGAAATGTGCACATACAAAACACCAGCAGATGGCGCTACGGAAACACGTGTGAATGAAACTAAAAAAATACTTCGACTTGTTTTTGATTAGGATGCAACATAATAACATGTTTTAATTTAATTTAATTTATTTTATATTATAGACATTTATGTGTATATATAAATCTAAAATCTAAAAATATAAGAATCCAGACTGCTGTTATTTTGTAGTAAATAAATACAAATTTATTTTATCAAAATGTAAAATCGTTATAGAAGTGAAAGAATTATGTTTGCAGAACTGCTCTTTGCTCCCCTCTGCTGGTCATTCAATGTTATTAAATCGATTAAAGGTGCACTATGTCACTTTTCTGCTGGAAGATCTGCCACCTGCTCGCCTCCATAGAGATGTTATAGTTTAAGGGTCTGTTTACACCAGAAAGTTTGCAGGTAAAAACGACTAAATATTTTATTTTATTAGGTTCTTTTTTCAGACCAAGAGTTTGTTTTCGTACCTGACAGTTTCGACTGCTCGCTGTGGTCTTTCTCAGTGTCACGTGATGTTGCTGTGACGTGTTGCTCAGCTGATTTAAACAGGTTTTTGTGCTGTCTTCCTACCGGTGGAGGCAGGACGACAGCGCCATCTGCAGTCCGACTTCCTCAGGACTTTATCCCGGGTACCGGTAGGAAGACAACGCACTACGCTAGATCTGTGGAGAGGCAACCCCTCTCACAGTACGAATACTTGAGTTTTAAAGCATTTTTGAGCAATAAAAACACTTGTAATTGAACAAATACAAGACAACACATTTAAGCTGTAACATCTCCATCTTGACAAGCAGATGGCGGCTGCTCCACTGTTGTTTTGCAAGTCTCAAGTGTTTGACCGCAAGTCCGAGTCAAGTCCCAAGTCAAAGCCAGGAAAGTCCAAGCTGAGTCTTGAGTCACTGGCCCATAAGTCCGAGTCAAGTTCAAGTCATCTGCTTTGAGCTTCAAGTCACAGCAGGCATCTAGGTACTTCTAAGTACCTAGATTTTTATAATTTATATGAATTTTAAACAAAATTGTACTTTTAAAAAATCATAGTATATTTATATATGAGTATTTATGTAAGAGTTGACAAGTTTTCCTTTTTTAAATGTCTTAACAAGATTGGTCAGAAGAAAAAGAAAGAAAAATCCAGTTATTTTGCCATGTAGTCTGCACTGAACTAGTCTGTTTCATGAGCCAGTTTCACTTCGTAGAAACCGTCTGACCGCGCAGCATTAGGATTCGTTCGCTCGATGGTAGGTGGGTACTTTTTTCATTTAACCAACTGCTGCTATTTGGTCATGACGTATGTAATGCACCACTAACGGGGACAACTGGTATATTAAGCTTTTCCCAAATCCCGTAGGAAGAAGGTCAATAACGTCTTTCCCCTTGATGAAATTTACCAAACATTCTCTTTATTCCAGCTTTAAATCCTCAACCTCGAGAATCATTGCCATGACAGAATATATGACTCTTCGCTGATTGGCTGGTGCCTGAACTCGCACTTCCGAGGATTTTGCAAACCATCTAGTGTATTACGACTCCTGACCTAGTCGCTGGAGAGAAATTAAATTGAGCGGAGGAACTAGGTGGCACCAGCCGGGTTAAATCTGAAATGGAAGGATCATGTTCTATGTAGTTCCCTCTGTTTTACTGCAGTGTACTGTATATTACTGTAGTACATTTGAGGATACCACATCACAGTACTTCAATTACATCCAATGTAACAAACAGAAGTGTGAGTGACATGTTCTAGTTTGTTTCTGTAAAATTAAACACTGCATTTATCAACTGTGAAGATAAAAGTATTTTCTAAAAACATATATTTTTAGAAGCAGAAGTTTTTAGAAGTTGTTAGAAGTCAAGTCCCAAGTCACTGACCTTCAAGTCCAAGTTGAGACCCATGTCTTAGGCTGCGTTCAGACTGCAGCCTGAAGTGACCCAAATCTGATTTTTTTGGCCCCTATGTGTCCTGTATCTGATCTTTTAATGACAGTCTGAACGACACAGATCTGATTTTTTCAAATGTGACCCAGGACACTTGGATATTTGCTCCTGAAACCGATACATATCTGATCTTTTGACATGCGACTTCAGTGTGAACGGTCAAAGCACATTCATCCACCTACACGTTATCAACAAGCCACAAACGTCACTATTCTGCGCTGAAGTAGGTGAAAATTGTTAATGAACTCCGTGTCACTGAAGTGAAGCACATCACCACTCACCACTCTTGGCTACGTCTCCACATCCACACGTTCCTTTCAACGGACGTCGCTGCCGCTGCCCCACAAAACACCACGACCATAAACCTCGTCCTTCTCCTTCTCAATCTCCTCCTTAAAACAAGTAAGTTGTTCATGTTCTGGCTCCGGTACGAGAGAAACTTTAAAAATCTCCAGGTGCTCAATGCTCTCGTCCATGTTTGGACAACTTCCGTAAACACAGAGAGACGCTCGCTGCGGTTGACGTCGTCGTGTCTCCAGCGTCACATGCGGGACACTTTTGGGCCATTTAATGTTCACACTGGAGTCACATACAAGTCACATTTAATTGGAAATGTGAACGACCTCGCAAAAACATCGGATTTCACAAAAAAATCTGAATTGAGCGTTAAGCCCTGCAGTCTGAACGTAGCCTTAGTCCATTTTATCAAGTCTCAGTTCTAAGCACTTTTAAGTCTTAGTTCTTTAGATTAAGTCTTGTCAAGGCATTTTAAGAGGAAATAGTCGCACATTCACAGTTTTGTTTGCCTCCATGAAATATCGCAATAAATATCGTACAGAGAGATTTGGATATTGTTACATCCCTAATCATGAGACTCCCCACCGTATCGTCAACTTTCCCACGATATCACAATAAATATCGTACCGTGACGATATCGTATCGTGAGACTTGGATATCGTTCCCTGTAATTGAATAAACACAGTGGATGAGGTTGGTTTAATGCCAGACTTGGAAATTTTTCAGGGAACGCAATAATATCTCCATGGAAATAAGTTTATGGTGAACCCCCTACCCTACCAGAAAAGTTACACAGTGCAGCATTAGAGTGAAGCCTTAATTATAAACTACATAACTAATAGAAGAACATGTTAGTACAAATCTTTTTTTTTTTTTAGATAATACGACTAGAATATTTTATTGTTTGCAAAGGACTTGAATAATTGCGATTTCAGTTCGATTTCAATTCATCTTGCTGTTCGAATGGGGAGTTAACACGCGAAATAAAGCATCAAGTCCGAGTCGAGTCCTAAGTCTTCGTCCATTTTTTATCAAATCTCAAGTCCTAAAAATAGTGACTCGAGTTAAACACACATTTCTCTGTTTTTAAAGGTACCTAGTGTTGGTTTGGAAAGACAAAAAAGAAGAAAACCGCGATGTTAATCTCATCCCTGGGTCTTGCGCGTGTAGTTGTTATGCAGAGTCAGACGCTGTTGCTTGGTTCCCGTCCTCTCTGTTTGTGTGAAGGGTCCCACTGTGGCGTCTGACTAATCCAGTGGCTAATACACCTCCATCCGACTCCACTCGTCCTAATGGGCTCTAATAAGCCGCTTCTTAGCCCGAGGACACGGAAACATAATGGATTTCAGAATGGATTTAGTGTTCTCTTATTTTTATGTATTAATGTGATTTCCTCACTTCAGTTATTATATTATCAACAACTTGGGGGAGGCCGGGATATCGTGAAGAGAAGCTGGACTGTGTAGGTTTTCAGGTGGAGGTTCGTCGTGTGTTTGTTTCCATGGAGAAGTCGTTGCTTTTTGCCTGAAATGCAGTGTTGGGGAGTAACAGATTACATGTACGTAATCAGAGTACAAATTATGAGTAACTGTATTCGGTTACAGTTACAGTTACAGTTACTTGGTTGAAATAAATGGATTACACAGAGGTATTTTCCTGTTTTCACGTTTTGGGCTATTCCCTTTTTTTTTTTTTTTTTTTTTTTGGTAATTCCACTCATTGCCGGACACTAAACCAGGACTAAATCAGGACTAAACAAGGACTAAATCAAGACTAAACCAGGGCTAAACCAGGACTAAACCAGGTCTAAACCAGGGCTAAAACCAGGACTAAATCAGGACTAAACCAGGACTAAACCAGGACTAAATCAGGACTAAACCAGGACTAAACCAGGACTAAACCAGGACTAAAACAAGGACTAAACCAGGACTAAACCAGGACTAAAGCCAGGACTAAATCAGGACTAAACAAGGACTAAATCAGGACTAAACCAGGACTAAACCAGGAATAAACCAGGACTAAACCAGGACTAAACCAGGACTAAAACCAGGACTAAATCAGGACTAAACCAGGACTAAACCAGGTCTAAACCAGGTCTAAACCAGGACCAAAACCAGGACTAAACCAGGACTAAAGCCAGGACTAAATCAGGACTAAACAAGGACTAAATCAGGACTAAACCAGGGCTAAACCAGGACTAAATCAGGACTAAATCAGGACTAAACCAGGACTAAACCAGGGCTAAACCAGGACTAAAACAAGGACTAAAACCAGGACTAAACCAGGTCTAAACCAGGGCTAAAACCAGGACTAAATCAGGACTAAACCAGGACTAAACCAGGACTAAATCAGGACTAAACCAGGACTAAACCAGACTAAACCAGGACTAAAACCAGGACTAAAACCAAGGACTAAACCAGGACTAAACCAGGACTAAACCAGGACTAAATCAGGACTAAACCAGGACTAAATCCAGGACTAAACTAGGACTAAACCAAGACTAAACCAGGACTAAAACCAGGACTAAACCAAGACTAAACCAGGACTAAACCAGGACTAAAACCAGGACTAAAACAGGATTTAACAGGACTAAATCATGCTGTGTGGACCGTGTCTCTTCATCTTCTATCAATAATATTTTTAATTTGGTTAAGTAAAGTCTGGACTTTTTATTTTCTTTTAGCAGATAAAACATCTTATCTGAAGATTTCCTCGTCTTTGCTTCTCTACAGCAAATCAAGTAATCCAAAGTATTCAGATTACATTACTCACTTTAAGTAATTTAATGGATTACGTTACAAACTACATTTTGAGGGATGTAATCTGTAATCTGTAGGGGATTACATTTTAAAAGTCACCTTCCCAACACTGTCAATAACTAAACGTATAATTTAGTTTTGAACATTTACACTTGAATTAAAATCCATATTGTGCTGATTCCAGAACTGTTATAATGTTGTTTCCTCATCACAAACAGACCTGGAGTTGTTTTGTTTCGTTCACATGTTTAACACACAAACCCTGCATATTTAGGGTTAGTTCTTCTCTCAAACTGAAAACACTCTGTTCCACCTTGTGATGTCATGTGGTAATAAAGGAAGTGCTCCAATGTGTTTTAAACTCCACACACACTGGAAAAAAAAAAATAAAAAATCAATTTGTGTTTTTATTAATTCAAGCAACAGTCGATTTTGTTTCTCATTTAAGGTGCAGAAAAGTTGTTGTTTTTCTTATTTTAAGTGCAAAAAGTTGTTGTTTTTATTATTTTAAGTGCAGAAAAGATGTAGTTTTTCTGATTTTAAGTGCAAAATATTGTTGTTTTCATTGTTTTAAGTGCAGAAAAGATGTTGTTTTTCTTATTTTAAGTGTAGCAAGATGTAATTTTTATATTTTAAGTACAAAAAGTCTTGTTCTATTGGCAGATAATTTTACTTGTCAAGTGAAATTGACTCAAATCATGATCAAACTTTCTTAATTCAAGTCATCTTAACTTGACTAGATTTAGTTTTTTGCAGTGCACCTTCACTAAAATCATTTGGATGATTTCAAACCTAGAATTGTCAATCTCTACCAAATAAAAATTAAAAGGTTTTTGAGTTTTGGAGACAGACTAATAATAATAAAGGGTTACAAAACACAACTCCAGGTCTGTTTTTGAGGAGGTAACAACATTATAACATGACTAAAAGCTCATAAGAATCCATTTTGTGTAATACAGGAGCTTTAAACTTTTATTTTCTGTTTCTTTTCCAGTCATCGCTTCACCCGGGACGACGCTTACTGAAGGCGAGCAGCTGAACCTGACCTGCACGACGGGTCACCCCCTGCCACCCGACCTCCAGGTCAAGTGGTCGCCCCCTCAAAACTCCTCTCTTCCCGTTTTCCCCTCGTCCGTCCAGCCGCCCGCTCACATAAACGTGCCGTCGGCGGGCGGGGAGCAGAACGGGACCTGGAGGTGTGAGCTGTGGAGAGGAGAGGAGCTGCTGACGTCGGCTGTGGTGGAGCTGAGAATCGGTGAGAACAGGAAATGAAAAACAAGAGGCAGGAAATATGTGAGATACGGCGGAGGCTCACAGAATGTACAGCTACAACAATAACAGGGCTTAAGGCACAGCAAAAATGTAGAATTATGTACAAAAAATGATGGTAATTTACAATATTTATGTATTTTTACTCATGAGAACTAAGTTGTAGGCAGTGTTGGGGAGTAACAGATTACATTTACCAGAGTTACATAATCAGAGTACAAATTATGAGTAACTGTATTCAGTTACAGTTACTGTTTCAGTGAGTGGTAATTAGATTACAGTTACTTTGTTGAAATAAATGGATTACACAGCGGTATTTTCCTGTTTTCACATTTTGGGCTATATCCCCCTTTTTTTTTTTTCTTTTTCTTTTTTTTTTGGTAATTCCACTTGCCAGAAACAAAACCAAGACTAAACTAGATCTAAACCAGGTCTAAACCAGGTCTAAAACCAGGTCTAAACTAAACTAGATCTAAACTAGATCTAAACCAGGTCTAAACTAAACCAGGAAACTAAACTAGATCTAAACTTAACTAAACTAAACCAGGACTAAACAGGATAAACTGAAACCAGGTCTAAACTAAACTAAACCAGGACTAAAAACAGGATTTAACAGGAAACCAGGTAAACCAGGACTAAACCTAAAGGTCTAAACCAGGACTAAAACAGGATTTAACAGGACTTAAACAGGACTAAACCCTGCTGCACGGACCGTGTCTCCTCCTCTTCTATCAATAATATTTTTTATACAGTTAAGTAAAGTCTGGGCTTTTTATTGTCTTTTAGCAGACAAAACATCTTATGTTATGATTTCCTAGTAAACCAAGTAATCCAAAGTATTCAGATTACGTTACTCATTTTAAGTAACTTAATGGATTCCGTTACAAACTACATTTTGGTGTGTGTAATCTATAATCTGTAGGGCAATACATTTTAAAAGTAACCTTCCCAACACTGGTTGTAGGTTTATTGTCTTGTATTACACAGCAAAAAAACCCCCAAACTAAATCTCAAGTTTAAACGACTTGAATTAAGAAAGTTTGATCATGATTTGAGTCAATTTCACTTGACAAGTAAAATTATCTTAGACTTTTTGTGCTTAAAATATAAAATCTTGCTACACTTAAAAACAACAAATTTTCTGCTCTAAAAATAAGAAACAAAATCCAATGTTGCTCGAATTAAGACAAAAACACTTATTCCATTTGTAGATAATTTGACTTGTCAAGTTGAATCGAGTCAAATAAAGTAAAACGTTTTTAATTTAACTATTTTCCCCCTTCCAGTGTGAGGTATTTTTACTGTTTACTAGTTTCAATATTTTTGTAATTTCAAGCAAAAACTATCTATCCATCTGAAATTAATTTTAACTAAATAAATCTAAACTAGATCAACATTATGTGAAGGTGTGGCGCTAACTGTAGGCACTGCTCCGTCTGAGGCTTTGTTACACTTTAATCTGGGTTTTATTTCAACTCAAACTGGCCAGAAAGAATTGATTTAGCTGGAAGTACAACAGGGCAGCTGATGTGTGCTGTTAAACAAAACTCTCACACAGAAAATAGTTAAAAATCAAACCAAACAGGACCGTCAACACTTGTATTGATCACAGGCCTCTGAAAATGTGTTGGTTAATCCATTTTGTGTTTTTTCTTGAGAAGATCTTGAATGTATTTTTTTTTTTTTTTACTGTGTTTGCTAATGTAGGGTGACCAAATGTCCGTTTTTCCCAGGACATGTCAGTTTTTTGCGTCCTGTCCTGAGCGTCTGTTTTTTTTTTTTTTTTTTTTTTTTTTAAGTGATGGAACTGTCCGAGTTTTCATTACCTTTCTTTGAGGCCATTAAATTGATCGTCTCTCGTGGCTCTCTGTAACTCAGAAGGAGCCAACAGACACAAACAGTCGATCAGTGTGCAACACGCCGAAACACAAATGCGCATTTAACGATGACTTGCACGAGAAATTTTCCGTTTTCCGTCCCGGTTGAGACAAGTGGGAGGCCATGTGCACAGGTTGCGAGGTGAGAGTAGCTCAATGTCGACCCCAGGTAAGGTGTCCGGGTTTTCACAAAAGGAAATATGGTCACCCTAGCTAAGCTGTGCAATGTGTGCATTGTGTGTGTGGTAACTCCTAAACATCCCCAGCATCAGATACATAGAGCACTCCCAGCGAGGGGTGTAACGGTGCATGTATTCGTGCTGAACTGTTTTGTTACGGGACGTTCGGTTCGGTGCAGGGTTGTACACGAGTGAGTTCACGCAATTTGTGTGCGTTTACATTCCGCCACGACATGTGCAGCTACACGGAAGGCTCGGCGCTTTAATATTCATGAACTCGTCCGTGATTGGGGCAGCGTTTCCCGCAGCGCTTTATAGTTAGGGCGGCCACCTTAACAACAGTTGCCCCCAGCCTTGCCAGCCCTCCGAACCACGTGAATCCTCGTAAAACTACAGTCGTCGCGCCGTGGTCCTCACTTTCGCCTTTCGTCAGCACAGATTATTTTATTTAACTCATTAGTATTACCAAGCAGCACTTTGCATTTATTTTATTTTACCGTTTGTATAATGTTAAAACAAACTTTAGGGTTTTGCATTATGGTCCCGTACTGTACCGAAAATGAACCGAACCATGACCTCAAAATCAAGATACATACCCAACCGTGATTTTTGTTATCGTTACACCCCTACTGGTCTTGGTTTGGTCCAGATTTATTCTAGGTTTACTCTGGGTTTAGTCCAGGTTTAGTCCGAGTTTACTCCTGGATTAGTTCTAGTAGAATCCTGTTTTAGTTCTGGTTTAATCTCGACTTAGTCCTGATGTAGACTTTGTTCCTGGTTGAGTCTGGGTTTGGTCCTGGTTTAGTTTCAGTTTAATCCGGGGTTTAGTTCAGGTTTAGTCCAGGTTTAGTCTGGGTTTGGTCCTGGTTTAGTCCTGGTTTAGTCTGGGTTTAGTCCTGGTTTAGTCTGGGTTTAGTCCAGGTTTAGTCCAGGTTTAGTCTGGGTTTAGTTTGGGTTTAGTCCTGGTTTAGTCCAGGTTTAGTCTTGGTTTAGTCCTGGTTTAGTCTGGGTTTAATCCAGGTTTAGTCTGGGTTTGGTCCTGGTTTAGTCTCAGTTTATTCCAGGTTTAGTTCAGGTTTGGTCTTGGTTTGGTCCTGATTTATTCTGGGTTTAGTCCAGGTTTAATCCAAGTTTAATTCTAGTAAAATCCTGTTTTAGTTCTGGTTTCGTCTTGATTTAGTCCTGGTGTAGACTCGGTTCCTGGTTTAGTCCTGGTTTAGTCCTGGTTTAGTTCTAGTTTAGTTCTGATTTGATTATTAATCCCAAAGCGATTTCACTGCACTGCCAAAAAGCTTGACCAAAATTTAAGATATAAACGTATAAATCTATCAGAAAATGATTTAAAAGTAGTGATATTCTCTGTCCATGCAGCCAGATAACTTCACTTCACAAGTTATCTTAAAATAAACTACCTCTTGACTCAAATTAAGCATCTCAGAATTAGTAAGTAGATAATAAATCTGAAAACAAGATGGGTAACCTGAAGTTTTAAAATCTTGGCCAGATAAGAAAAATCTTCAGTGTGCAAATTATCAATCAAGTGTGTGCTGGTGTGAGTGGATGAAGAGTTCCTTGAAGTAAAAAGCTTTCAGTGCCAAAACTTATCTATCAGAGGACTAAAATCATGTCAATAAAAAAAAAAAAAAAAGTGTTCAACTCCCGGAGCAAAAATTCAGAATTAGACTCATTTTCACTTTTGTAAATGAGCTGTATAAATGTGTTTTTTCATGGCATGTTTTTGTTTTTTGCTCGTGTGTTTTTGTGCAGAGTCAAAGATCAGCGTGTGGATGTTGGTGACCCTCTGCGCTGCGGCCGCCATTTTGGTTCTCCTGGTCATTCTCATTGTCATCATTCACAGACGCAGACAGGTACAGAAGCACAACACAGACAGAGCAAATAGGAAACTCTTTAGATGGCAAAACCAAAACAAAACAAAAAAAAAACAACAACATATCAAGAATTTTGTTTAATCAATTGTTTAATGCAGGGGTGTCAAACTCATTTTGGTCTGGGGGCCGTATCCAACCTACTTTGATCCCAAAGGGGCCGGATCAGAAAACTCGTGGCATATTTACCCCAAAAATAACAATAAGTTAAAATATTTGTGCAGAAAAACACAAATCTATTACAGAAATCTTTTTTTAAATTAAGGAACTCTTTCTTTTACAAGATATATAATATTACGAACAACCTGTAAACTTTAAGAAAAATGCAATTTCAACACAATGTTTTCACATGAACTTGAATGCAAATAGGAATAAGTCAATTTTTCTTGTAAAATCCTGCACTTGGCTCCACTTTTCTCATGTTGGACATTTTTCTGATGAGGGTGTCACGGTCAACAGTCAAAACGATCGTCCTTTAAGAGCGTTTGGAAAGAGACAAGTCTTCATTTGTGCTGAGGCGCTGGAGACGCTGCTGTGCTGAGCGGCGCAGAAAAGTACCAATATTTTAATAGAAAATATAATTAAAATATTTTTGTAGAAAATCAGCCGAGGGCCAGATTAAAGGTCTTGGAGGGCCGGAATCCAGCCCCCGGGCCGTATGTTTGACACCCCTGGGTTAATGCCTTATAATGATATTCCAGCACACTAAGAGAAGAGTGTTTGATAGGGCTACTTAAAAAACTAAAGTCTTACTCCAATTGTACAGTTATATTTAAAAATAAAGATAACGGCATTGGAGAGAAACTGCATATTGAGACTAAAAGTAGATCAGCTGTAAAACATCGGTATGACAATAGACCAACTAAACATATGAAACTTAACTTGTCAAATTAAAATATTCAGGCTACGTTTATATGATGAGGGTCTGAACAGAAGACGCAAAAGTGCCGTCGCATCTTCACTTTTTATTCCACGTTTAGACGAGCGTTGTCGGGAGGAAATCTGTGTGCATACGGTGACGCAAAAGTGTGTGGAATTCGACTGGGTGTGCACGCCATCCGACATGTTTGTTTCTGTGTACTCTATGTATGTGACGTAAATGCGTACGTACGACTGGTTAAACATGTGTGAATGAAACAAAACACAACTCCAGTTCTGTTTGTGAAGAGGAAATAATATTTTTAGCCTGATTCATCAGCCGGTTTCACTTTGTAGAAACCGTCTGACCTCGCAGGATTAGGATTTGTTCGCTTGACGGTTTTATTTAACCAATCGCTGCTATTTGGTCGTGACGTATGTATTGCGCCAAATCCCGTAGGAAGAAGGGCAATAACTAGTGATGGGCGAATGGAGCCTCGTGAAGCATTGACACCTTAAGTCGCAATATTCAAACAGTTCGACGTGTCTGAGGCCTCGGAGAAACACTGACCTCTAGTGGACAAATTTAACCATTGGCACACAGGTGTCTCAGCATCGATGAAGTATCGTTAGTGTAAGACAATACTTGTGTGCAGAGAGACACCGTACCCAACAACAACAATAATAACTAGAAAAGCAGTCAGAGAGCGCAGACCTCCGCCAAGGACTACCCCCATTTTTTATATAAATTGCGATAAAATCAGTCTTCTGGATCAGATCCGGATCAGCCTTTGGAATATGAAAGAGGATCCCATTGTCCATCCCTGAGTCAAATTTCATGGGGTTTGGTCAATAATTAACCGAGATATTGAGAAACAAAATTTTTTGGCCCCATTTACCACAATGTTAACTAAAATTTCAAAGTGATCCAGAATCCAGGATTTCTTCCGGATCACCCCCAAAATGAAATCAGTTCTTCCTTTTTCACATTTCCAACAAATCCTGAAAATTTCATCAAAATCGGTCCATAACGTTTTGAGTTATGTTGCTAACAGACAAACAAACAAACAAACAAACAACAGACAAACGCCGGCAAAAACATAACCTCCTTGGCGGAGGTAATGATGATTTAAAATAATATGTAAAGAGCAACATAAATAGCAGCTGTAAATAAGAAAATCGGTGACCTTGTTAGGTGGAATTAGATCAAAGTGATCCCAAACCATGGATCGCTTTTTTCCACTTGTAGATGCCATCGAAAATGAAACAAATGCCAAAAGTCGCCAAAACTCACCAAAATCAGCACTAACGTCACACAATACTCCTCACTACCCAACATTTTTAAGAAATATTGGTGCATCTTTTATACTGTAGCAGTTTAGCGCTTGTCAAACCACGGAAGTGCGCTGAACACTCTGAAGCTCTGAACCAATCGCAGAGCGGAACATTCGCCGAGCCAATGAAACGCTTCGATACACTGAAGCGACTGACACGCAGAGTGAAGCAGCAGGGGCACTTCCACATTTCGACACTTTGGTCACGTGAGCGGCTGCGGCGAGACGAGCTCCGAGGCAGCGCTTCGGAGCAATTTGTTTCAAAAAGAACGAAACGTGCTCCGGAGCTCCGTCTCATTTGACCATCACTAGCAATAACGTCTTGATAAAATTCACCAAACATTCTCTTTGTTCCGGCTTTAAATCCTCGATCTCGGGAATCTTTGCCAACACAGAATGTACGGCTCGTTGCAGAAAATAGTGTAACATGGGCCCTTTGAATCTGCATAACTCATTAATAATAATTTTTTTGTGTTTGTTACAGCGGAGAACAAGACGATACAAAGGATTCTGCCACTGCAAAAAGTACGTCCCAACTCTTTCTTCATAAAACAGTTTCTTTGAGTCTCTGGACAAAGGCCATTTGAGTATAAAGCTGCACGAGGCTACAGGCGACGAGCAGCTTTACAAAGATACTATCAACACAATTTATATGATTCTGCCCATTGCGCTCATTTTGGCTGTATTTTCTCTGCATTTATCTAAAGTGGTGTCTTTTGATTTGTTCTTTCAGCCCCAAACCAAAAGGATTTTACAGATCGTGACCTGAGCCGCGCCGTAAAGAGGACATCAGAGCCAGTCCATTTCAGGCTAAATTATGTGTTAAATGATGTTTGGACCCTTTCACGAGTCTAACAAGAAGGAAGATTAGAAACAGACCATACTCCCTACTCTCATACTGGGCCTGGTTAGTCCTGGTTTAGTCCTGGTTTAGTCCTGGTTTAGTCTGGGTTTAGTCTGGGTTTAGTCTGGGTTTTGTCCTGGTTTGGTCCTGGTTTAATCCTGATAGAATCCTGGTTTTGTCCTGATGTAAACTTGGTTCCTGGTTTATTTTGGTTCTAGTCTGGGTTTAGTTCAGGTTTAGTTCAGTTTTAGTCTGGGTTTAGTCCTGGTTTGGTCCTGGTTTTGTCCTGGTATATTCTGGGTTTAGTCTTGGTTTAGTTCAGGTTTAGTCCAGGTTTGGTCCTGGTTTATTCTAGGTTTAGTCTGGGTTTAGTCTGGGTTTAGTCGGGGTTTACTCCCAGTTTATTTCTGGTTTAGTCCTGATGTAGACTTGGTTCCTGGTTTAGTCCCGGTTTAATCCTGGACTAGTCCAGTTCAGGTTTAGTACAGGCTGAGTCCCGCTTTGGTCCTGGTTTAGTCTAGGTTTACCCTGGGTTTAGTCCAGGTTTAATCCAGGTTTAGTTCTAGTAGAATCCTGGTTTAGTTCTGGTTTAGTCCTGGTTTGGTCCTGATGTCCTGATGTAGACTTGGTTTCTGTTTTAGTTCAGGTTTAGTCCAGGTATAATCCTGGTTTAGTCCGAGTTTACCCCTGGTTTAGTTCTAGTAGAATCCTGGTTGAGTTCTGGTTTAGTCCTGGTTTAGTCCAGATGTAAACTTGGTTCCTGGTTTAGTCCTGGTTTCGTTCTGGTTTGATCCTGTATTAGTCCTCATGTAGACTTGCTTAGATCCTGTTCTAGTCCTGGTTTAGTCCTGGTTTAGTCCTGGTTTTAGATTTTATGCAAATGTGAATACAGTTGTAAAAAACAATGTAATTATAATTCTGTTTGTGTAACATAATTTCCAACTTTCTACTATTTTTATTTGATGTATGTGTAACCTTTTTGTTCTGACTGTATTTTTTATGTAAATATTGTTCATATTCACTTTAAAATCAGACATTTCAGTCAAAAGCAGTTTTAGAATTCTGCTTGTGTGCAAACTCACTGACAACTTCAACCTTCACGGACAATTTAAGATCAGGTCAGTGTTCAGGGGTTTTTTGTTTTACACGAGAGCTTCAAGACGAGACACTTTATTAACCATAATTCAAACCTCTGTGTACAGTTCAGTACAGCAAACGTTTTACTGTTATTGTGCTGTAGTTGTTTTATTTTTTTATGTATGTATTTCAAAACCATGTTAGATTTTGTATCTCTACTGGTTTAAGTTTATGTAAAATATGAATTAAATAAACTTGTTTCATATTTGGGAAAAGGTGTCATTGTACAGTTCATTTGTATTTTTATTTCATAGCAGCACACATCGACACGTACGCATTATTTAAATAAAAGTTTGGAAAATAGTTTATTAATTTTGTTTCAGTTAGACCCCGTTTACACTGAAACTAATCCACGTATCGCCGTATCCAAAACGATCTCGACCTAGACACGTCGTTTCTGTGTCCGCAATCAAAGTCTTCCCTGTCCAAACAGTAACGCAAAACCGCCAGAAACCATAGTCACGTGATCACGACTTCCCGACATCACGTGAGTAAAAACAAGAAAGACTGAAGTCGCAGCAGCTGATTTTGAGCTGTCAGCTTCTCCTGGAGGCGGACTGAGAAGAGTCTTAAAAGAGAGTCCAGAAGAGTTAAAGTAGTTCACAGTCATGTCTCTTTATTCGGCGAAAAAGAACTACAACGTGAAAAGTAAAGGAACGGAGAAGTTGGAAACATAAGTAAAAGTAATTTATTGTTTTTTTCATTATTCGTTTCACGTTGTAGTTCTTCTTCTTCACTTGCCGCTTGATCGGTCCGTCGGAAAATAGAGTCCCACGGTCACTTCAGTTGTGGCTTTTTAATGTGTTGTGGCTTTTTAATGTGTTGCAGCATTTACGTTTGTGTTGTGGCGTTTGTATTTGTTGCAACATTTGCATTAAAATAGAGTCCCACGGTCATTTCTGTTGTGGCTTTTTTTGGTTTGTTGTGGCTTTTTGATGTGTTGTGGCTGTTTAATGTGTCACGGCTGTTTAATGTGTTGCGGCATTTGCGTTTGTGTTGTGGTATTTGTATTTGTTGCGGTGTTTGAATTAAAATAGAGTCCCGCGGTCATTTCCATTGTGTCTTTTTTTGGTTTGTTGTGGCTTTTTGTTGTGTTGTGGCATTTGTATTTGTTGCGGCGTTTGCGTTTGTTGCGACCGCTCTCGGCTTCCGTAGATCTGTACTCAAATGAATTCGTGGGAGCCGGCGGCACCAGATCGTTCCGTCTCTGGAGCCATTTTCAGTCAGATTAGTGTGGACGAACACTGCATCCACAAAGAAAACGACTCAAATACGACTAGTGTGGACGGGGACTTAGGCTGCGTTCAGACTGCAGCCTGAAGTGACCCAAATCCGATTTTTTGGCCCCTATGTGACCTGTATCTGAACAACACAGATCTGATTTTTTCAAATGCGAGCCAGGACACTTGGATATGTGGTCCTGAAACCGATACATATCTGATCTTTTGACATGCGACTTCGGTCTGAACGGCCAAAGCGCATTCGTCCGACTTACACATTAACACATCAACAAGCCACAAACGTCACTATTCTGCTCTGAAGTAGGCGAAAATGGTTAATGAACTCCGTGTCACTGAAGCGAAGCACATCACCACTCACCACTCTTGGCTACGTCTCCACATCCACACGTTCCTTTCAACGGACGTCGCTGCCGCTGCCCCACAAAACACCACGGCCAAAAACCTCGTCCTTCTCCTTCTCAATCTCCTCCTTAAAACAAGTAAGTTATACATGTTCTGGCTCCGGTACGAGAAGAACAGGTGTTCATTGCTCGCATCCATGTTTGGACAACGTCCGTAAACACAGAGCACGCTCGCTGCGGTTGACGTCATCGTGTCCTCCATTGTGCATGCAGGACACTTTCGGGCTGTTTACTGTTCACACTGGGGGTCACATACAAGTCACATTAAATTGGAAATGTGAACGACCTCGCAAAAACATCGAATTTCACAAAAAAATCTGAATTGAGCATTAAGCCCTGCAGTCTGAACGTAGCCTTAGTGATGTGACGCGAGTGAATGAGTCAGCTCCTTTAATTCCAACAGTAGTATTTATTTGCAACGTCAGAGACACTTTTTAAACTTATTTCTATGTCTTTTTGGTATTTATTTTCTATTTATAATTCATCAAAGCTCCTCACCTCCAGCCGCAAGTTCACAGGTTGACAAATGAATGCAGAAGTCAAAATCCAGTGCCTCGTGGACAGTACATTACGGTAATCTCCACTGTATCCTGTCTAATACTGTGCATTATTGAGGGATGCTGCAGTGTCTGTGCTCGGCCAGAGAGGGCCCCGCAGGCTTCACAGATCAATAGACCAATAAGCAATTTGTGCATATTGCATAAAAGTGTCTGGACCTTTATTTCTGCAGGTGGTTTATAGCAGATTGTGTTGTAACCTGAAGGGGAGCGGGAAATGATTCTCTGGGGACCATAGAGTTCACCAAAGCATGTAGTACTGAGTAATGCCTTTTAGCCCAAACCTCACTGACCCGCTGCACTGGAGAAGACAATGTGGCAGTGTGGGTGTACGATCCATGTACCATTTGTTCATTTGTTTTTCAATGTAAAACCAAAAAATAGAAAACCAAAAAGAACAACTATTTTCTTCATTATTTGTCTCCAAAACCAAATTGGAGACTTCGATTTTGTGTTTAAATGATAACAGCCGTTTCCCATTTACGTGACTTAAACTGTGATGGCTGAACCAGGACTAAACCAGGACTAAACCAGGACTAAACCAAGACTAAACCAGGACTAAACCAGGACTAAACCAGGACTAAACCAGGACTGAAACCAGGACTAAACCAGGACTAAACCAGGACTGAACCAGGACTAAACCAGGACTGAAACCAGGACTAAACCAGGACTAAACAGGACTGAAACCAGGACTAAACCAGGAGACTAAACCAGGACTGAACCAGGACTAAACCAGGACTAACTAAACCAGGACTAAACCAGGACTAAACCAGGACTAAACCAGGAAAACCAGGAATAAACCAGGACTAAACCAGAACTAAACCAGGACTAAACCAGGACTGAACCAGGAAAACCAGGACTAAACCAGGACTAAACCAAGGACTAAACCAGGACTAAACCAGGACTAAACCAGGACTAAACCAGGACTAAACCAGGAATAAACCAGGACTAAACCAGAACTAAACCAGGACTAAACCAGGACTGAACCAGGAATAAACCAGGACTAAACCAGGACTAAACCAGGACTAAACCAGGACTGAACCAGGACTAAACCAGGACTAAACCAGGACTAAACCAAGACTAAACCAGGACTAAACCAAGGACTAAACCAACTACTAAACCAAGACTAAACCAGGACTAAACCAGGACTGAATAAGGACTGAATAAGGACTGAATCAGGACTAAACCAAGACTAAATCAGGACTAAACCAGGACTAAACCAAGACTAAACCAGGACTAAACCTGGACTAAATAAGGACTGAATCAGGACTAAACCAAGACTAAATCAGGACTAAACCAGGACTAAACCAAGACTAAACCAGGACTAAACCAGGACTGAATAAGGACTGAACCAGGACTAAACAAGACTAAATCAGGACTAAACCAGGACTAAACCAAGACTGAACCAGGACTAAACCAAGACTGAATCAGGACTAAACCAGAACTGAGACCAGGACTAAACCAGGACTAAACCAAGACTGAATCAGGACTAAAACAGGACTAAACCAGGACTAAACCAAGACTGAATCAGGACTAAACCAGGACTAAACCGGGACTAAACCAAGACTGAATCAGGACTAGACCAGGACTAAACCAGGACTAAACCAAGACTGAATCAGGACTAAACCAGGACTAAACCAAGACTGAATCAGGACTAAACCAAGACTAAACCAGGACAAATCCAGGACTAAACCAGGACTGAATCAAGACTGAATCAGGACTGAACCAGGACTGAACCAGGACTAAATCAAGACTGAATCAGGACTAAAACAGGACTAAACCATTTTCAGTCCTGGTCTTGTCCCAGTCTCAGTCCTGGTCTGGTCCCTGTTTGGTCCCGGTTTCAATCACGGTCTGGTCCCGGTCTCAGTTCTGGTCCTGTTCCCGGTCTCAGTCCTGGTCTCAATTCTGCTCTGATCCCAGTCTAAGTCCTGGTCTCAGTCCTGGTCTGGTCTCAGACCTGGTTTGGTCTTGGTTTAGTCCTGGTTCAGTCCTGGCATCGCAGTCACAGACGTCACGTAAACAGGAAACGACTGTTATACGTTTTTTCCATTATTCAAACACAAAATTATTTAAACACAAAATGGAAAACTGAAAAAAGAATCGTTATCTGTTTCTTTCATTTTGGTTTTGGAGACAAATAATGAAGAAAATAGTAGTTTTTTTGTTTTCTTATTTTTCATTTTATATTGAAAAACGAATGAACGAAAGATACACGGATTCTGTACTTTAGTCACATTTCTATTCAAACCATCAGTCTTTGTATTATGACTCAACAAATCTGGAAAATGTTGAATGTAATGTTTTTTTCCAGGCAATTATTGTGACCGTGGTTACATTTGCAGTGAATTTTAAAATCAAAATTATACTCACACGTTTAAAACACACACCGGAACATTCACATTTGAGAAAAGCTGAGAGAAACTAATAGAAAAACTAAATAACCAGCTGCATTTGAACAGGTTTGTAGAGCAGATAGTGTTAAAAATGATCTCAGAAATGATTACTTGGATGGGAAGCATCTGTGAATATCAGTGACCATCTTAGGCAAGACACCTACACTGCCCAATATGAATGTGGTGGGTGTGAATGTGTGTTCTTGTTTGTTGGTCAAAGGGGCAGGTGACGTAGATTGGCAGCCTCGTTTCTGTCAGTCAGCCCCAGGGCAGCTCACCACCAGTGTACAACTTTAGAATAGGGATGTAACGATATCCAAGTCTCACACTACGATATCGTCACAGTATGAATCTCACGGTACAATATTTATTGCGATATCGTGGGAAAGCTCTCGATATGGTGGAGAGACTCACGATTAGGGATGTAACAATATCTAAATCTCTCAGTACGATATTTTCACGATATGCATCTCACGGTACGATATTTATTGCGATATTTTGTGGAGGCTAAACAGCTAAAACCGTAAATAAGTTACTTTATCCTCTTAAAATGCCTTGACAAGATTGAATTCAAAGAACTAAGACTTAAAAGTGTTTAGAACTGTTATTTCTTCATGTAGTCTGCACTGAAATAGAGCAAAGGATCATGGTCTATGTCAGGGGTGTCAAACTCATTTTGGTCCGGGGGCCGTATCCAACCTACTTTGATCCAAAGGGCCGGATCAGAAAACTCATGTCATATAAACCCCAAAAATAACAATAAGTTCAAATATTTGTGCAGAGAAACACAAATCTATTACAGAAATCTTTTTTAATTGATGAACTCTTTCTTTTACAAAATATTATAATATTATGAACAACCTGAAACTTTAAGAAAAATACAATTTCAACACAAAGTTTTAACATGAACTTGTTTAACATTAACTTGTATAAATAGGAATAAGTCATTTTTTTCTTGTAAAATCCTGCACTCAGCTCCACTTTTCTCATTTGTGACATTTTGCTGACGAGGGTGTCACGGTCAACAGTCAAAACGATCGTCCTTTAAGAGCGTTTGGAAAGAGACAAGTCTTCATTTGTGCTGCTCTGGTGGGAGGGGCCACGTACAGAGACGCTGGAGACTCTACTATGATAAACACCACAGAAAATTTACAAGATTTTAATAAAAAATATAATTAAAATATTTTCGAAAATCAGCCAGATTAAAGGTCTTGGAGGCCGGATCTGGCCCCCGGGCCTTATGTTTGACACCTGTGGTCTATATAGTTCCCTCTGTCTTTTTTTTTTTTTTGCTTTTGTTGCACCATAACTCTTAATTTAAGCAAAGAGACTTGTAATTTGATATATTGTGATGGTCCACGATATTACTGAGAACTCTGACGATACGATATCACGATATTTTGGTTATTTTTACATCCTTACTGTAGAGTGAATTAATAATGCACTCTTCACTCTTCAACCCCATTTTGTGCAAAGCTGTCAGGCCAAATAAAGCAAATTGGCCAAATAAATGTTAGATAAATAAATGGAGGCGTGACAGGGGGCAGTGTTTGACCTCTGTGTTTCTTTGTGGATGTGACGCAGTGGTTCTTTCAGTCTTGACTCGTGTGACTCAGCAGCGTTCACACTTACGTGGAGACTCTATTAATTGTGTTCACTTCATTCGAAAAGCATCTGTTGAGAAAGACTTCAGCTCCCTCCCTCCCTCCCTCCCTCCCACTCCTCTCTCCTTTTGTCTTTTGTTCCCTCTCTCTCTGCCTTTCTCTTTGCCTCCTCCTCCTACCCCTCTCTCTCTTTTCCCTGTCTACCCTTTTCTTTTTCTCTCTCATAATATCTTAACATTTCTTTCCCTTGTCCTCGTCCCTGTCTTTTCCACCTCTACTGTCCCTCTCTTTCTTTTTCCTCTCTTCCTTCTTGCGGTCTTTCTCTCTCTCTGTCTCTTTCACCCCATCCCACCTCCCCATTTTCACCATTTTCTCTCCCTCCCTGTCCATACCTCCTCTTCCTTTCTCTCCTTCCTTCCCCCACTCTCTTTTTTCTCTTTTCACTCTCTCTCTCTCTCACATTTGCTTTTTCTCTCTGTCTCTCTCTCTCTCACTCGCCCTCTCACTTCCTCTCTTCATCTCTGTCTCTCGCTCTCTCTATCTCTCTCTCTCTCTCTCTCTCTCTCTCTGTCCCTCTCTCTCTTCTTCCTTCTATCTCTCTTTCACTCTCGCTTCTCTCTCTGCCTCCCCTCTCTCTTCTTCCCTCTCTCTCATAATACTCACTTGCTTTCTCTCTCTGTCTCACACTTTCACTCCCTCTCTTCTCTCTCTCTCTCTGTCTGTCTCTTTTTGTCTCTATACCTCCCTTTCTCTTCTTTCCTCACTTGTTTTCTCTTTCTCTCTCTCTCTGTTTCTTTCCTTCTCTCTCTTCTTCCTTCTGTCTCTCTCTCTGCCTCTTTCCCTCTCTCTAACCCACCCTCTCGCTTCTCCTCTCTCTCTCTCTCTCTCTGTCTCTCTCATTCACTTGTTTTCTCTCTCTGTCTCCCTCGCACTTTCACTCCCTCTCTTCTCTCTCTCTCTGTCTCTTTCCCTCTCTCTTCTTCTCTCTCTCTCTCACTCACTTGTTTTCTCTCTCTCTCTCTCTCTCTACCTCTTTCCCTCTCTCTAATCCACCCTCTCTCTTCTCCTCTCTCTCTCATTCACTTGCTTTCTCTCTCTCTCTTTCTCTCTCTGTCCTTCCTTCTGTCTCTTTCTCTCTCTTTCCCTCTCTCTCTTCTTCCCCTCCGTCTCTCTCTCTGCCTCTTTCCCTCTCTCTAACCCACCCTCTCTCTTCTCCTCTCTCTCTCTCTCTCTCTCTCTGTCTCTCTCATTCACTTGCTTTCTCTCTCTCTCTTCTTTCTTCAGTCTGTCTCTATCTCTCTTTCCCTCTCTCTGCTTCCCTCTCTTCTTCCTTCTGTCTCTCTCTCTGTCTCTTTCCCTCTCTCTCTCACTCACTTGTTTTCTCTCTCTCTCTCTCTCTGTCTCTCTCATTCACTTGTTTTCTCTCTCTGTCTCCCTCTCACTTTCACTCCTCTCTCTTTCTCTCTCTCTCTGTCTCTTTCACCTCTCTCTCTCACTCACTTGTTTCTCTCTCTTCTCTCTCTTCTCTGTTTCTTTCCTTCTCTCTCTTTCTTCCTTCTGTCTCTTCTCTCTACCTCTTTCCCTCTCTCTAATCCACACTCTCTTCTCCTCTCTCTCTCTCTCTCTCTCATTCACTTGCTTTCTCTCTCTCTCTTTTCTCTCTCTGTCCTTCCTTCTGTCTCTTTCTCTCTCTTTCCCTCTCTCTCTTCTTTCTTCCGTCTCTCTCTCTCTGCCTCTTTCCCTCTCTCTAACCCACCCTCTCGCTTCTCCTCTCTCTCTCTCTCTCTCTCTCATTCACTTGTTTTCTCTCTCTGTCTCCCTCTCACTTTCACTCCCTCTCTTCTCTCTCTCTCTGTCTCTTTCATCTCTCTCTCTCACTCACTTGTTTTCTCTCTTCTCTCTCTGTTTCTTTCCTTCTCTCTCTTCTTCCTTCTGTCTCTCTCTCTACCTCTTTCCCTCTCTCTAACCCACCCTCTCTCTTCTCCTCTCTCTCTCATTCACTTGCTTTCTCTCTCTCTCTCTCTCTCTCTCTCTCTGTCCTTCCTTCTGTCTCTCTGTCTCTCTTTTCCTTCTCTCTCTTCTTTCTTCCGTCTCTCTCTCTCTGCCTCTTTCCCTCTCTCTAACCCACACTCTCTCTTCTCCTCTCTCTCTCTCTCTCTCTCTCTGTCGCTCTCATTCCCTTGCTTTCTCTCTCTCTTCTTTCTTCAGTCTGTCTCTATCTCTCTTTCCCTCTCTCTCTTCTTTTCTTCCGTCTCTCTGCCTCTTTCCCTCTCTCTAACCCACCCTCTCTCTTCTCCTCTCTCTCTCTCTCTCTCTCTGTCTCTCTCATTCACTTGCTTTCTCTCTCTCTCTTCTTTCTTCAGTCTGTCTCTATCTCTCTTTCCCTCTCTCTCTGCTTCCCTCTCTCTTCCTTCTGTCCATCTCTACCCCCCCCACCACACACCCCACTTTCTCCCTCTTCTTCTGTCTCTCTCTCTGCTTCCCCTCTCTCTCTCCTTCCTTCTGTCCATCTCTAACTCTCTTTCCCTTTCTCTCTGCCCTCCTCTCTTTCTCTCTCTCTCTCTCTCTCTCTCTCTCTCTCGGAGCAGATGTCCACCCTCTCGTTCCATCTCTCTGTCACAGTTGCCCCTTCATAAACCTGGCGTCGTTTTTCTCTCGCTGCATCTGTCCGTTTGGCGTCTTCGCTTTAGTTTCAACCCAAAGTCTTACTCAGCGTCTCGTCGCCTCCGAGTGTCTGTGCAGAGTTTCTGCGGCACCTGTCACTCACGCGGCTCTAGATCTGTAATTAAAGTCAAAAGGTTTATGTTTTTCAAAGGTTTTCTGTCACTCAAACTCGATGTATTGTACCAACCCACTGCTCAGACTCAGAAAATGTGACAACAATTCAACACTGCAAATGAGACAAAGATCCCACACAAAACAATCTGGATTATTCAGGAAAAAAAAACAACAAAAAAAAAACAGACAGTGGTGAAGACAAAGGATATTCACTAAAACTCAGGTGGGTAGTCTAGTTGTGGTTATGAATTGATTTGTTTTTGTTGAAGAATGTAACTTTTTGGTTGAGTGTCTGTCACCTGCTTGTTTCTACAGATTTGTTTTTGCTCTGGAATGTTCCACAGTGTGACATTAAACAGCTCGACTTTACATTTATTCAATTACAGGTGGTTTTATAGCTCAAAAACACCTAGAAAAACAGACATTCTGACTGTGAGCGGGGTCGCCTCTGCACAGATCTGACCTGTAACTTGGTCTGATTTGGTTTCCATTAAGATAGAAAAGTTTATTACCATATTGTGAAACATTTTAGACAAATGAATGAATGATTATGCTGATATGACCCACACTCAGTGCAGCTCAGTAAACCGAGCAAACAAACAGAAACTGTGGGTGTGTTAGTTTCAGAGTAGTTTCAGTGTAGTTAGCTCCTCCCTTCAGACTGATATAAGGAAGTGTCCACCAGTGTCTGACCAGATGAGCTGCGAAACATATTCGACCAAATAAACTTTTGTCCAGGTGAATTTCTCCTTTTGTCATTTTAGACAAAGCAATAACATCTCTGAGGAGAAAAGCTTTTGACGGACCCTCCACCAAAAAAGTTACACGTTACACATGCACCTTTAAGTGTTTTTTTATTATTATTATTATTTTTAAGATGAATAAACCCTTCAGTTTGTGTATATGTTTGTTTTACCATCCAATCTCGTCTGATCTGTGAAGCTGAGCAGGAGTGAGTCTAGTTCAGACCTGGGCATTGTACAGCTCCACATACGTCCCTTTGATTGACTCTGACCTCTGCACTGCTTTTATTTTAGAGGTGTTTATTTTAGAGACATTTTTTGTAAGGCAACCTCACTTTTTCATTGCTGTATATGTTTTATGAATTATTTCCAAACACACACAGTCTGGGCAGGTCCAAAATAAGTGAGACGTGTTTTCATTTTTCAGTTTGCAAAATGTACAGTCTGTGCCCATTGCCCTTCTAAGATGATTCTTCAGTGCAGACATGTCAAACTCAGGCCCGGGGGCCAAATTTGGCCCGCGATATAATTAGACTTGGCCCGCGAGATTAAATCAAATATGTATTAGAGCTGCTCGCCGGCTACAGACAGACTATAGACAGACTATTATTTATTTAAAATGATATTATTTTGTATTTTGCTTGTTCTGGATTCAGTGTTTAAGCAAAACTATTATTAAACATTTATTTTAATAAGAAAAGGTTTAATATTTCATATCTCGAAAGAAGAGAAAACATGCAGGTGTTGTTGAAATTTTTCAATTAAATATTTAGTTTGGCCCACGACTTAGTCCCAGTACAAGCGATGTAGAAGTTCATAGCAGATTTCCCTTTGCTTGTTGGTGATGAGATATTTGTGAGGTCATGTCCAAACATTTTTCCATGGAATATTGTCAGTGGAGTTCAGCTGCTCACAGTTGCACGAGTAGGGCTCCGTTTGGGAGGTGCACTTGTGGTGTTGTTGCTCTTTTTCCATGGCGACACATTATAAGGCAAGTTTAATTGAAGATGAAGCTGAAGATGAAGTTTTTCATAGTTTGGTGCAGCGTTTTCACTCACGCCTGCTCAAGCCGACATCTTCAGGTGCGGCCCTGTCCTGCCGCTTCCACAGTTTAGGCTCCTGGCTCCACTAATGACATCACTCTGTTACAGCCAATGAAACAGCGGCAGGAGTAACTTCTAATAAACAAAATGTGAACTAAAACATGTTAAATTAATACTAGTGACTTTGGAAAAATATTGGAATACATTTTTATTTTCGATTATTAAAATAAAATGGCAAATATTAGTAGGGACTATTTTGTCTTTCCCAAATATTGGTTTTGTCGTGTCCCCACTGTCCCTATGCAAACCTACACCCTTGATTAGTCATAACACAAACTCTTACCATCGTTTTGGCCCTGCCCTCCAAAATATTTTCTGTTTCTCTCAAAAAATAATTGGCCTGATCTAGTTGGTACTTGGATGGGAACTCTTGGTAATACTGAATAATGTAGTGTTGATGTCAGAAGATTAAACAGCTACTTGGATAAGAGGCAAAATTGGCAATCCCAGATCTGAAATCGTCCAAATAATTCTAGTGAAGGTGTGTGGAGTAGGTGGAGCAGAGTGTTTTCAGTTTGAGGGAAGAAGTCAGTCTAAATTTGGAGAGTTTGTGTGTTAAACATGTGAAAATGAAACAAAACCCGACTCCAGTTATGTTTGTGATGAGGAAACAACATTACAACATAGAAAATAGAGTAACACGGGCTCTTTAAATTTTAGTTTTCATGATTCGAATGCATGCTGCTCTTATCTGTGTCCTTATTTCTGGCTCCTTCTCCCACCTCCAGGTATTAAAGCTGCCCGTGTTGAGTTAGGGCCTGTCTAACCAGCTGGCTCCGAACACTGGTCCACTCTGCAGTCGTGTTGCAGCCATTGGGACAGGCCTCGATAAATCAACCACAGACAAATTTAATTTCAGGGAGAAATATTTGCCCTCAGGAGCGGAGATGGTGAAGCCTTAAGGAGGAGAGGAGGTGCAAAAGGACAGAGCGGAAAGAAACCAAAATGTGTTATGAACTATCCTCCGAGCTGCCTTCCACTCCTGTTATGGTTTCAAAATCTAATCAAAGCCCACAAGTTCTTATTTTATTGAATCTTACAATAAGAAATGGTGGAGTAACCCAGGATATATTAGAAGGAATCCTGTGTATTTCTGTGTTTCATACTCTGTGAGGCGTACAACAATTAACATAATCATTCATTTATTATTCATTTATTATGTTTGCATGTTTGACTAGTCTCCTGAAGGGCTCAAAATACCCCGTCCCACTGTATGATGTCATCCAGTGTATGTCCAGGAAGCTCTTCTGTGCGTTTCTTAAGCTTCAAAGCCTGCAGCTCTTGCTTTAACCTCATTTAAACTGCGTCGTTCCTCGGGTCCCCAGCAGGTGGAATTCTTGTGCTACAGAGTTCTTATACATGGGCATTTTCTCTAGACCTATAATAGTTATTTATCGTGTCATGAAGGATGGATCTGGGCCCAAAACAATCTTTTCCTGAAGTTCCAAGGGAGCCCGAGTACTAGTGCTGAGGAAGTGCTGCTGTGGCGCCAGTGTCGTTTGTAATGTTGTGTCCTTAGGCAAGAAACGTCGCCCACATTGCCTGGTATGAATGTGTTGTGTTGGTGAGTGTTGGTGGTGGTCAGAGGAGCAAATGGCAAAGATTGGCACTTCAGTCAGTTTGTCCCAGGGCAGCTGAGAGTGAATGGAGAGAATGAATAATGTCCTGCAAATGTACAGAATAATGTAAAGAATAATGTACTGTAAAGTGCTTGACAAGTAAAAGTAAAAACCCAATGCACTTTTATTATTATAGCAGAGATTGTTACGTTTAAGGAATGCTGTTGAAATTCATACTTCAAAAAATATGATAAAACCGAGTTCAAACCAGGACAAGTGTGGAGGCAGCCACGATAAGAGCTTAAGAGCAAAAAACAGAATCTCAGTTTTGAAAAAAAGTCACGAAGTCTCATTTTATCTTCTATACCAGTGTTTCCCAAAGACTGGGCCACGACTCTCAGGTGGGTCACAAGAGATTTTTTTTGGGGGGTGGTGTTGTCACGATCTAGCTTGATTCATCAGCTGGTTTCACTTCTTGGAAACTGTCTGACCTCGCAGCATTAGGATTCGTTCGCTCGACGGTAGGCGGGTACTTTTTTATTTAACCAATCGCTGCTAATTGGTCATATAATGGAACTAACTGGTATCTTAAGCTTTTCCCAAATCCCATAGGAAGAAGAGCAATA